>NW_019943483.1:50780-56185 GCF_002910315.2 Salvelinus sp. IW2-2015 | reverse complement strand
GGACATTGTGTATCACCCAGTCAGTCACCCAGCCACAGCCTAGGTCAGCCCTTCACACACCACAGGACCTGGGGGACAGAGCCTACTCTTCCAACTCAAGAAACTTGCCCTCTCCCTTGGCCTCCCAGACCTACTCTACCCGGGCAACAACCCTCTCTCTGGGCATCAGCCATCACCGCATCTCAGCCACCTCCAGAACCTCACCCACCAGGCGAAACTGGGATTATGGTGTCTGAGGTCTGTTTACTCCACCCCTGCCCACAAAGGAAAAACAAAAACAATAGTTTTGTCATTATTTAATTTCTGTCCATTTCCGTTTTTCCATCAGAGCGCAAAAACGAAATAACAACACGTTTTTTTGTTTCTCAGTTTCCAAATTAAACTGCAAAATTCAATGAGTAAAAGGTACACTGACCAGGATAACAGTGTGTTTCTGTTTCTAATGCTCCCTCCTGATTTAGACTCCTACAGCATTCCACTGGCAGAAAAAGAACCTCCACGGTTCCAGAAACAAAAGTGATTAATGTGTGAAAACCCAAAGGACTTCCACCCACAGACAGACTAGGAAAACAACACTGGCTTAGTCCTAAACAACACCCTTTTAGTCAACAGTATACTTCTTTTGGCCACAGCCCTTTGGGGTGTTACTGGAGTATGGCAGTAACCAGGGTGTGTTACTGGAGTATGGCAGTAACCAGGGGTGCAGTAACCAGGGGGTGTTACTGGAGTATGGAGTAACCAGGGTGTGTTACTGGAGTATGGAGGTAACCAGGGTGTGTTACTGGAGTATGGCGGTAACCAGGGGTTACTGAGTATGCGAACCAGGGTGGTGTTACTGGAGTATGGCGGTAACCAGGGGTGTGTTTACTGGAGTATGGCGGTAACCAGGGGTGTGTTACTGGAGTATGGAGTAACCAGGGGTGTGTTACTGGAGTATGGAGTAACCAGGGGTGTGTACTGGAGTATGGAGGTAACCAGGGTGTGTTACTGAGTATGCGGTAACCAGGGTGTGTTACTGGAGTATGGCGGTAACAGGGGTGTGTTACTGAGTAGGACGGTAACCGGGTGCGGGTAATGTGTTGCTGAGTAGGACAGTAACCAGGGGTGTGTGTACTGGAGTATGGCGGTAACCAGGGGTGTGTACTGGAGTATGACGGTAACCAGGGGGTGTACTGGAGATGGAGGTAACCAGGGTGTGTTACATGGAGTATGGAGGTAACCAGGGGTGTGTTACTGAGTATGGCGTAACCAGGTGTGTTACTGGATATGGTAACCAGTGTTTACTGGAGTATGGCGGTAACCAGGGGTTGTTTACTGGAGTATGGCGGTAACCGGGGTGTGTTGCTGAGTATGCGGTAACCAGGGGTGTGTTACGGAGTTATGGCGGTGAACCAGGGGTGTGTTACTGGAGTATGGAGGTAACCAGGGGTGTGTTACTGGAGTATGGCAGTAACCAGGGGTGTGTTACTGGAGTACGGCGGTAACCAGGGGTGTGTTACTGGTATTAAACTGAGTCCTCTATAGATATAGATCATCCATCAACACTATGGCACAGACAGAGACAGAGACAGAGAATACAGACAGAGACTTAAAGACAGAGACAAAGAGACAGAGAATACAGACAGAGACATAAAGAGGCAGAGACATACAGAGACAGACAGACAAACACAAAGAGACAGAGAGACACGCACACACATTACTGGGACTGTTCTGTCATTCCCCACTAAACTGCAGCCAAAGAGACACGGTTTGGGCTGAACACGTTTGTCAGATTCACACACACACATCATGTACAAACTTTAACACTGAGACAGAGATCATCTGCTCATCTATCATTCCAGTGTTCATCTGCTAACTTGTAATTCTTCGCTACTATGGCATATTTACTGCCTACCTCCTCATGCCTTTTGCACACACTGTATATTGACTTTCTTTTTTTCTATTGTGTTATTGACTGTATGCTTGTTTATTCCCATGTGTAACTCTGTGTTGTTGTTTGTGTCGCACTGCTTTGCTTTATCTTGGCCAGGTCAGTTGTAAAAGAGAACTTATTCTCAACTGGCCTACCTGGTTAAATAAAGGTGAAATAAATAAAAATAAAAAATTATTATTTTCAAATAATAACCAGTCCTAACCCCATAACAACCAATCACAACCCAATAACAACCAGTCCTAACCCCATAACAACCAATCACAACCCAATAACAACCAGTCCTAACCCCATAACAACCAATCACAACCCCATAACAACCAGTCCCAACCACATAACAACCAATCACAACCCAATAACAACCAGTCCCAACCCCATAACAACCAATCACAACCCAATAACAACCAGTCCCAACCCTATAACAACCAATCACAACCCAATAACAACCAGTCCCAACCCCATAACAACCAGTCCCAAACCTATCATAAAATACCAGAGGCAAGGACAAACTCCCTCTATGCCCAGCAGAGGAGCCTGATTTGGGGCATGGACCCTAGAGCCTGAGCACCTTGGTCCTGGAGGATTGGAAGTTCTCCAGACAGAGAGGACCTGTGGAGGCTGTCCCAGGGAGAGGGCTCCTCTTGGGGCTGTGGATGAGAGGAAGGCCCCCCAGGGAGAGGGCTCCTCTTGGGGCTGTGGATGAGAGGAAGGCCCCCTGGGGAAGAGGGCTCCTCTTGGGGCTGTGGATGAGAGGAAGGCCCCCTGGAGAAGAGGGCTCCTCCTTGGGCTGAGGAGAGGAAGGCCCTGGAAGAGGCTCCTCTTGGCTGTGGATGAAGGAAGGACCCCCTGGAGGGAGAGGGCTCCTCTTGGGCTTGTGATGAGGAAGGCCCCCTGGGAAGAGCTCCTCTTGGGCTGTGGTGAGAAGAAGGCCCCTGAAGGAAGAGGCTCCTCTTGGCGTGGATGAGAGGCAACGCCCACTGGGAAAAGGCTCCTCTTGGGCTGTGATCAGAGGAACCCCCGTAGAAGGCTCCTCTTGTGCTGTGGACAAGGAATGCCCACCTGGGAACGAGGGCTCCCGTTGGGCGGTAGTGGAATGAGAGAAGCGCCCCATCGGAAGAGGGCTCCTCTTGGGCTATGGATGAGAGGAGAGGCTATCCCATGGGGTAGAGGCTCCTCTTGGGCTGTGGATTGAGAGGAAGAGCCCCCTGGGAAGAGGCTCCTCTTGGGCTGTTGATGAGAGGAAGGCCCCCCTGGGGAAAGGGCACTGGATGACCTGCAGGGCAGGATGCCTGGGCTAAAAACGCCACACGGCTACACCCAAGACACGAATGGACCACACCTTCTCAGACCTGAACACAGGCTGATATAGGGGACACACCATCATCAGACTGAAACCACGGTTGATTAGGGACACACCTCATCAGACCTGAACACAGGGCTGAATATAGGACACACCTCATCAGACCTGAACACATGTGATATAGGGACACACCTCATCAGACCTGAACACAAGTTGATATAGGGGACACACCTCATCAGACCTGAACACAGGTGATATAGGACACACTCTCACCTGAACACAGTTATATAGGGAACACCTCATCAGACCTGAACACAAGTTGATAATAGGGGACACACCTATCAGACCAACACAGGTTATATAGGGACACACCTCCATTCAGACCTGAACACAGTTTGATATAGGGGACACACCTCATCAGACCTGAACACAGTTGTATAGGACACACCTCATCAGACCTGAACACATTGATATAGGGACACACCTCATCTAGACCTGAACACCAGGTTGATATAGGACACACCTCATCAGACCTAACACAGGTTGATATAGGGGACACACCTCTCAAACTGAACACATGTTGATATAGGGGACACACCTCATCAGACCTGAACACCAGGTTATATAGGGGACACACTCATCAGACACTGAAAACAGTTACTATAGGACAACCCTATCAGACCGAACAATGTGTATATAGGGGACACACCTCATCAGACTGAACTATATTGATATAAGGGACACACCTCATCAGACCTGAACACAGTTTGATGTACTAGGGGACACACCTCATCAGACCTGAACACGTTGATATAGGACCACACCTCATCAGACCTGAACAATATGTGTGATATAGGGACACCACCTTACTCGGACCTAAATATGTTAATTATTACGGGAAACAACCACCTCATCAGACCTGAACACAGGTTGATATAGGGGACACACCTCATCAGACCTGAACACAGGTTGATATAGGGGACACAGTTAAGATACTGTACTGTACCTAGACAGCTGTGATGAACTAGACTATGTGATGTATTCCTCTGATTAAAGTGAGTATTCCTGTTGTGTGTGTGCTTACCACAGCAATGCAGGGAATGTTGCTGGTGCGCGGACACACACCCTGTGATAAACACATGACACACAGTGTGTATTTTATGTTGAATATATCTGACTATGAGTAACACAACGACACAAGCTGTCCATAATAGACTCACTGTATAACAGCAGTATGTGAAAACAACATGGTTGAAGGTTGTACTGATTTTGAATGAATGGAGTCCTGACTTCTGGTCCAGTAATGATCCAGGCGATACTGCCTGGTCAGGAGGAAGACCAATGACGCCCCCTTGTGGATACTACTGGTATTTAACATTTCAGATATATAGGGAAGATATTACACAAATCAAACGTTTCTGAGTCTGGACATCTGAAAGTCTGTTCAGAAAGCTGATAAGATACTGWTGTTTTTCTCTACTGATATACACAACCTACTCTTGACTTTCAAGGGGAACAAATTATAGAATCCCCCCAAAAATGTACATTAAAAAAACAGATGTCTTGATTGGTTAAGCATAAACCCCACCCCCTAGATACTATCAATATATTAGACATGGTGCATGCTGGTCCATTTTCTACTTAATGTCTTCCTGTCAGCTCCCAGTGTAGCAGAGGGCCTCACTGATACACAAACATCATCTAGAATACAGGAAGCATCTTTCAAATCCATCCAATCACAACAAGCATGCTTCATAAAGCACCTGAGATCAAACAACAACAACTGGTATAGTATTACCTCATCAAACATGGGGGAGGTTGGATAATGAACCCTCCATACAATCAAACATGGGGAGGTTGGATAATGAACCCTCCCTACAATCAAACACGGGGGAGGTTGGATAATGAACCCTCCCTACAATCAAACATGGGGAGGTTGGATAATGAACCCTCCCTACAATCAAACATGGGGAGGTTGGATAATGAACCCTCCCTCCCTACAATCAAACATGGGGAGGTTGGATAATGAACCCTTCCCTCCCTACAATAAAACACGGGGGAGGTTGGATAATGAACCCTCCCCTCCCTACAATAAAACACGGGGGAGGTTGGATAATGCTGGGGGTTTTGTGCAAGACATCATGAAATCTGAAGATTCTAAAGGTGTTTTGAAGA
>NW_019943483.1:44244-50755 GCF_002910315.2 Salvelinus sp. IW2-2015 | reverse complement strand
ATGGATTGTCAAATGTGCCATTATTCTATAAAACATTTCTTCAAGCTCTGTCAAGTTGCTAGACCGCCATTCCTGTTTTGCCATTGATTTTCAAGCTGATTTAAGTCAAAAAGGCCAGGAACATTCAGTATCATCTTGGTAAGCAACTCCAGTGTATATCGGTCGTTGTTTTAGGTTATTGTCCTGCTGAAAAGGTGGATTCGTCTCCCAGTGTCCTTCTTTTCACTCTGCAATTAGGTTATAATGTGGATTAACTACAATGTGTTGATCCATCCTCAGTTTTTCTATCACAGCCATTGATACACCATCAAAGTGTAATTAATAACTTCACATGCCTAAAGGGATATTCAATGTCTGCTATTTTATTTTTTAACCCATCTACCAATAGGAGCCTTTCTTTATGAATCAATTGGAAAGCTTTGTGGTTGAATCTGTGTTTGATTCACTGTTCGACTGAGGGACTGACAGATAATTGTGTGTGTGGGGTAAGAGATGGGGTAGTCAATTAAAAATCATGTTTTAACACACAGAGTGAGTCCATGCAACTTATTATGTGACTTGAGAAGCACATTTTACTCTACAACTATTTTATGCGTTGCCATAACGAAATTATTCAAATATATTGACTCAAGACTTTTCAGCTTTCATTTGTTTTATTAATTTGAAACAATTTAAAAACATAACTCCACTCTGACATGAATGGGGTGTTGTTGTAGACCAGTGACACAACATCTAAATGTAATCCATGTTAAATTCAGACTGTAACACAACAACAATGTGGATAAAGTCCAGGGTGTGATACTTCCTGAAGGCTTCTGTATCTAAACATGTACAAATCCTGGGTGGCCATTTGTTCTATTTGTCTACATTAAACAGTTTGGGCTCTCCAGTGTTGCCAATCCAATAACAAGGGAACTAAAGGGTTTCTACAACTTAAACATAATTTGACAAAGAAATAGAGAATCTAGGAAAGTGCCAGGGGACCAATATACTCAGCCACCACTGTATGGACAGTCGTGGCAAAAAGTTTGGAGAATACACAAATATAATTTTCACAAAGTCTGCTGCCTCAGTTGTATGATGGCCAATTTGCCATATCCAGAATGTTATGAAGATGATCAGATGAATCAATAATTGCAAAGTCCCTCTTTGCCATGCAATGAACTGAATCCCCCAAAAAACATTTCCACTGCATTTCAGCCCTGCCCAAAAGACCAGCTGACATCATGTCCAGTGATTTCTAGAGTGTTGACGAGGACAAGGCTGGAGATCACTCTGTCATGCTGATTGAGTTCGAATAACAGACTGAAGCTTCAAAAGGAGGGTGGTGCTTGGAATCATTGTTTTCCTCTGTCAACCGTGATTACCTCAAGAAACAACGTGCCGTCATCATGTGCTTTGCACAATCAGGGCGCCCAAGAAAAGTCCAGCAAGCGCAGGATTGTCTCCTAAAGTTGATCTATCTGCAAGGATCGGGTCACCAACTAATAGCTTGCTCAGGAATGGCAGGCAGGCAGGTGTGAGTGATCTGCACGCACCAGTGAGGCAAAGACTTTGGAGGATAGCCTGTGTCAAGAAGGGCAGCAAGAAAGCCACTTCTCTACCAGGAAAAAAAACATCAGGGACAGACTGATATTCTGCAAAAGGACAGGGATTGGACTGCTGAGGACTGGGGTAAAGTCATTTTCTCTGATGAATCCCTTTCAATGTTTGGGGCATCCGGAAAAAAGCTGTCCGGAGAAGACAAGTAGCCTACCATCAGTCCTGTGTCATGCCAAAACAGTAAAGCATCCTGGACCATTCATGTGTGGGGTTGCTTCCAGCCAAGGGAGTGGGCTCACTCACAATTTTGCCTAAGAGCCAAGCATGAATAAAGAATGGTACCAACACATCCTCCGAGAGCAACTTCTCCCAACCATTCCAGGAACAGTTTGGGCGAGCAATGCCTTTTCAGCATGATGGAGCCACCTTGCATAAGGCAAAAGTGATAACTAAGTGGCTCGGGAACAAACATCGATATTTTGGGTCCATGGCCAGGAAAATCCCCAGACTTAATCCCATGAGAACTTGTGGTCAATTCTCAAGAGGCGGTGGACAAACAAAAACCCACAAATTCTAACAAACTCCAAGCATTGATTATGCAAGAATGGCTGCATCAGTCAGGATGTGGCCCAGAAGTTAATTGACAGCATTCCAGGGCGGATTGCAGAGGTCTGAAAAAGAAGGGTCAACACGCAAATATTGATTCTTGCATCAACTTCATGTAATTGTCCATTAAAAGGCCTTTGACACTTATGAAATGCTTGTAATTATACTTCAGTATTCCATAGTAACATCTGACAAAATATCTAAAGACACTGAAGCAGCAAACTTTTGTGAAATGAATATTTGTGTCATTCTCAAACCTTTTGCCACGACTATATACCACCCGTTGCGTGACGGAGCAAACTCCTCCGCACAATAGTTGACGGGGAAACAACAATAGTTACACATCAGGATATTATTTTGTGACGAAATATTGTATCTCATAATTTTGACAAAATCACAATATTGTTTTTGTGCCAGTTGTCTTTACCTGCAACAGACGCCAGTCTTCTTCCTTCCATAGTTTCTTCTCCATCTCCTTTTATACGGGAAGACTATTTGTTTTCAGCACCTTTATGTCCATGACTGATCAAAACTTGTTTTCCCATGCTTCTTGTTTCTTTCAGCAGAACATATGGTGAAAAAATATGTTTGAACATAAATCTATTATCGAATAGCAATCTTTATTATCGAAACATTGAGAGTCTCAACACATTATCCCACCTAGATCATGACCAATATTGTATGGATAGGTCCCTTTCCTGACCAATCTCCCACAAGCCCCCCTACGTCGTGCAATACATTCCAAGAAGCTTTCTAATCCCTAGAATCCCTTTGAACAACGTTCATGGCCGTTTACGATCACTGTACACCCCAGGGTACGAGAAGCATGCCTTATGTGAAACGTATTAATAGGGCCTGACGTGACCCAGGGTACGGTACAGCTATGTAGGTAAATCAACCAGCGAGTGTCTGAAGCGGGGAAGAGGGAGTACGCCGAGGAGGTACGAGAAGCAGGGGCAGTTGATGATTGGGTGATTTCTGAGCGAGGGCAAAGGCCGACAAGGCGGAAAAAGACCATAGTGAAGTTCCCTCCCTTGTCATTCTCTTTCTTAGCAATTATTCTGAGTATATCAAACATTAGGAAACCACTTCTCTCAATATTGAGTTTGCACCTCAGAACAGCCTCAGACGTCGTCGGGGGCGTGACTCTACAATAGGTGTCAAAACGCGTTCCACATGGGATTGGTGCGCGTGCGTGAGCATGCTGCATTCGAATGATCCCTTCCCACAATGGTGTCCAAGTTAAGGTCTGCACGATGTCTTTGGTAGTGGACGACCATTCTTATACCAAACGGGCAAGACTGTTTTTGAGTGAGACAAACACCAGCAGGCCTGGCACCTACTACCTAGTAAGTCCCCATTCTCAAACGCACTTTACATACACAATTCATGTCTCATATCGTCTCAAGGGCTTAAAAAATCCTTTCTTTATCCTTCTTAACTGCTGCTCCGTCCCCTTCATGCTTTACACTGATTTTGAAGGTGGATTTTAACTAAGTACAGTCAATAAGGAATCATTAGCTTTCACCTGGGCAGTCTATGTCACAGAGAGAGCGAGTATCCTTCATGTTTTGCTATACTTCAGTGAATCTCATCTCTCTCTCCTGCCCACTCTCTTAACCCCCCTTCCTCTCTCTCTCTCTTTCTGGTTCGCTCTCTCTCTCTGGTCTCTCTCGTCCTTCTAATGGCAGCACTGGTATTAATAGAGCCCGGCTGTGCCCATGCGTGTCTCACACACCCTCGTGCTACTAGCCTAGGGACAGGGGCAGATGTTGGGCTCGTTGCCGTGCCTGCTACCCTACTGTTTTCCTCTGTAATGAGATGAATAGATGCAAAGTGAGTCACTGGAATCATTCAGAGGGCTCCACGCGTTTCCTCGTTACTATACTCAGGGTTGTTGTATTTTTTAAAAGTCGTCAGCGTGCTGGACCGGTAGTGTCTATGTCGGATCTTAAATTAATCAGCCACCTACAGGGCAGAGTTAGAAAAAGGAAAGGAGAGGGAGAGATCGGCGAACAAGGCGCTTATAAAAAAGGAGAACTTGTAACCACTGCCATGGAAATCGTACCACTGTTTAAATAAGGAATCCTTTCCAGCTAGATCTACGTTCAAAGATCATATAAAATGGGACATGATTTTTTTTGCATGATATCGATTCTCTGTTCTCTACCTGTGCTCTCTGTGAGATTGCACATTCATTTTAACCACATTTCTAACACAGGATGATAAATGTGCACATTAGCACCGTCACAAAAATAATGCACACCCACATGGCTATTGCTTTGGCCTGCATGACATTTTAGGTGAGACAGATTACGGGCAGCCAAAGCCAATCTGTCAGTAGAGGTTTTGACAGGCCACAGATGAATGCGACGGCTCCCACACACGACACACACCACACACACACACACACACACACTACACACACAGACACACACACACACACACACACACACACACACACACACACACACACACACACACACACACACCACATCACACACAGCGACACACACATCACCACACCACACACACCAACACACAACACTATCACACACACACATACACACAATACTATCACACAGACACACCACCACACACACACACACACGTACACACACACACAGACACACACACACACACACACACACAACCACACACAGACGGCCAGCCCTCGGGGTGCCCGTCTCGGATAAGCCCGCGCTGTGTTTTCAATTGGTCAGCATGTAAATCCCTAATTCCAGCAAAACACTTTGTCTCATACTGTATAGTGAAGGGAGGAAGAGAAATATAATGATACTGAAATATTACGGTTTATTTGTATTTTTCTGAGGATTGGAGCGCATGTCTACCATTTAGAAGTATCCCCATCAGGGCATCCCGCCTATTCCCTATTATAAAACTCAGCTAAAAAAGAAACGTCATCTCACTGTCAACTGCATTTATTTTTCAAGCAAACTTAAACATGTGTAAATTATTTGTTTAACATACAAAATTCAACAAACTATAGACCATAAAACTGAACAAGTTCCACCAGACGGGCATGTGACTAAACAAAATTGGAAATTAATTTGTCCCCTGAAACAAAGGGGGGTTCATAATCAAAAGTGAACTAGTCAGGTATCTGGTGTGTGCCTTTACCAGGCTAGCACTTAAGTATGCGTCCATGCACTCTCCTCCTACACTGAGACGAGCACGCAGAGTTTTGCCAGTTCTGGCTGTGGAGGTGTTACCCCACCTCTTTCCACCTAATTGGCACCTAGCATAGTTCTAAGTCCGGACATCTCTGTTGGGTGGGAATGGCCCTAGCCCTCACCTCTCCGACTCCAACAGGTCCAGACGTGGCCTCAATTGGATTGAGATCCGGGCTGCTTCGCTGTTGCCATGGACAGAACAGCTGAACATTCCTGTCTGTGCCAATGAAATCACGCCACAATAAACACGAGCGGTTTTGGCTTCCAGGTGGCATTGTATGCTGGAGTGGGTTCAGTGACAGAGTACATGAGCCTGGCGGCCATGTTGGAGAGCATGAACTTATTTAGGATGGAAGGTGACATTTCAGTCATGTAGTCAAGACCGTGGCAACTACCCAGATGACTTCTGGCACAAAATGGTTGCCGTTCATCACCGTAGGTACTCCACATTTATTTATTTAACTAGGCAAGTCAGTTAAGTACAMATTCTTATTTACAATGACGGCCTARGAACAGTGTGTTTACTGCCTTGKKCAGGGGCAGAATGACAGATGTTCACCTTGTCAGCTCGGGGATTCGACCTGAGGATCCCCCTTCACTATGTAAAGCCCTTTGAGCTCTGGAAAAATAAATCCAATCAATCATTATTACCTAGAGCCCTCAAATTCTAATCCAGATCTTGAAGACCTTCCAGTGCTTTTTTCATTATTCTCCTCTGATCAGGGACTGATTTAGACCTGGGACATCAGGTGGGTGATATTAATGATCAGGGACTGATTTAGACCTGGGACATCAGGTGGGTGATATTAATGATCAGGGACTGATTTAGACCTGGGACATCATCAGGTGGGTGATATTAATGATCAGGGACTGATTTAGACCTGGGACATCAGGTGGGTGATATTAACTATCAGGTAGAACAGATTTCCCCAAGAGCTTCATTCTTCTTCTGCATCTTCAAACTGGTCGGCCGTGGTGATGTAGAGTGCAGCAGTGTGCTCCCAGAGGACAGGAGGGGTATGGTGCACGGAGGGGGTGTAGTGGTAGTGTACCTGCACTGGCCAGGGAGAGGACACACGGCTAGGGTGGGACTGGGAGGGATGGACAACACCTGGGCTCAACAGGTCCTCTGGGGCTACAGGGAGAGGTGAGGAGAGCGAGGGAGGGGG
>NW_019943483.1:29597-39950 GCF_002910315.2 Salvelinus sp. IW2-2015 | reverse complement strand
ACGGTATAAAATACTAGTTATTAGGTTGGATGAGTCAGTGGCACATCAATACAAACTGTAACTAGATCCTGTATAACTTTACAATGTATGAAAAACGCTACGACGACGTGTTGGAAAGCAAACTGATAGAAAAAGCTCACTCACGATGACCAACGGACAAACTGAAAAACATGACTAGAAATAATCTAATGGTGACACCTAGTTGCTCATTTACAAAGGCACAAAGAAAAACAAGAAACTGAATAAGACATGAGAACCCATGAGAGAACATGGAGAAATCATGAAAAAAACATGAGAAACCCATGAGAAACCCATGAGAACCATGAGAAACCCATGAGAACCCTGAGAAACCCATGAACCATGAGAAACCCATGAGAACCATGAGAACCCATGAGAACCCATGGAACCCATGAGAAACCCATGAGACCATGAGAACCCATGAGAAACCTGCAAAACATGAGAACAGAACCATGAGAAACCTAATGACTGAGAACCCATGAGAAACCCATGAGAAACCCATGAACCATGAGAACCATGAGAACCATGAGAACCATGAGAACATGAGAACCATGAGAACCCATGAGAACCCATGAGAACATGCAAAACTGGAAACATGAGAAACCCATGAGAACCATGAGAAACCCATGAGAACCATGAGAACCATGAGAAACCATGAGAAACCATGAAACCATGAGAATCCATGAGAAACCATGGAAACCCATGAGAAACCATGAGAAACCATGAGAACCATGAAAAACTGCTCATTAGTGTAATTTGTGCAACGAAGCAAAACAGTGTCAGTGTGACATCACACGACTGTCTACACAGACTCTTCTTTAGAGACACAGTTATTAACCAGGTGAAGTCTGAAGTCGTGGCTATCTATCCATCTACAGTACAGTGAATTCAACAAGCTACTGTGGTGTGTGTGTGTGTGTGTGTGGCACAGTACAAACATATGACATACACAGAAAATAGCTCTCTCAATCTATAGGTATTACAGAACCTATACACTCTATATAGAGCTGCCCCCCCCCCCCTACATACACCCTAGATCCAGGGATTATCGTCATGGCGATTCATTGATTATAGTGACTACCACGTTGTTCTCGATAATGGACAGATCTCCCCCCACTGCTCTGACATCTCCTTACCCTCATTCCAGTCTGATCAAAACACGTCTGAACTTAAAACGTCCACAACCTTATCATTTTATAGATCTGTATGAAAAAATAAACATTTAACCTTTATAGACATTGTCCTAACAACTCATGACACTTATTCTCTTAGAGGCAAATCCTAACTTCCATTTACGTAACATTTTCACCTCGTCTGCCATTTACGTCAAGGCATGACTGAGTGAACATTTTGACTTCAGTGGAACGTTAGGTTTCTCCCCTAAATAACTACCACATTGATACCTGTTGTTGGCCTTTTTCAAGTCCTGGGTGGGTCGTGTTCACTAGGGCACACCGTAGCAAAACGTTTTGCAACGGATAACCAAAATCATTTGTTCTTATTGGACAAGTTCAGGTAAGTACTTGTACCTTCGACTCAGTTTCAAACAATGTATCCCTATTGAACAGGACCCTATGTTTTCAGTGTAGAATTACATGAGGACCGTAATCCAATGCGTTTCCCTACTACGCTGGTCTTGTGCTTCTACAACAACACGTAACTCTGTGCACGGTGGTTATACATTACTATATAGCACAACAAGCTGGTTATACTCCTAGTAGTACCTACACTGTCTATGCATCCTTAATGGCACCCTATCCCTATTGGCCCTGGTCCAAAGTAGTGCACTATAAAGGGAACAGGGTGTCATTGGGCCTGGTCCAAAGTAGTGCACTATAAAGGAAAGGGAGTCATTGGCGATGGTCCAAGTAGTGCACTATAAAGGAACAGGGAGTCATTGGCCCTGGTCCAAAGTAGTGCACTATAAAGGAATAGGGAGTCATTGGGCGATGGTCCAAAGTAGTGCACTATAAAGGGAACAGGGAGTCATTGGGCCTGGTCCAAAGTAGTGCACTATAAAGGGAATAGGGAGTCATTGGCTGGTCCAAAATAGTGCACTATAAAGGGAACAGGGTGTCATTGGGCCCTGGTCCAAAGTAGTGCACTATAAAGGGAACAGGGAGTCATTGGCGCTGGTCCAAAGTAGTGACTATAAAGGGAACAGGGAGTCATTGGGCCCTGGTCCAAGTAGTGCACTATAAAGGGAACAGGGTGTCATTGGGCCTGGTCCAAAGTAGTGCACTATAAAGGGAATAGGGTGCCATTATTTATAACACTTTGTTCACTTTGCATCGTTAAGCCTATAACAACACTATGACACCAGTACGACGCCTGTCTTAAATGCTTATGACAGGTCATGACACTTCATAACAAGTTATAACCTTCACGCCCAGAGAGTAACTGGGTCATAGAATCAGAAGTTATAAACCTTCACGTCCCCCGACCAGAGGAATCAGTATGGAGACTAAACTTGGGGTGAGTCTCAGTGGTCTGAAGTGGCCTCATCTCCTTAACYTCCTTTCCTTAATTTCCTTTCCTTTCCTTGATTTGCACTGATCAGAGAAGACAGGACAGGTGAAAGGAAATATCTAAATCGAGCAGCATTCACCTGTCCTCTCACTGCCGATGAAAGAGAAGACAAGAAGAGGAAGTGACTATTGAGACACCCCCGTGGTCCCCGTTGCACACCTCACTGTTGATGATACTGTATCCTGTCATCTAACATCAGAACGTCCCCAATACGGCCAACGACTCCATCTCTACCACGCTATCAGATCTTAACCCGAGGAATCTTACAACTCCTTTCCTTCACCTACCCACACTATCTGTTACTTCCTCATCCGCTCACCTACGACCTTTACCCACTTTTGAATGCGACTGAACAGCTCAGTTAGCCAATCAAAAGTGGCGCTCTGGTTTGCAAATATTCACATTGTTAAATCAGTAATAAATGTTGACATCATTCTAGGCTAATGGACAGTCATACTGGAGCTAGTGAACCCAGAGGGAGTGAGTCTACATAACGTAGAATAATCATCATCATCATCATCATAAAGTGAACACCATGATAATATTACTATTCTCCAGTTAGTTACTCCAATACAATATCATCCAGTTAGTGTCATTCAATACCACCGTTTCTTTTCTTGGCAACATAATAACAGTTCATCATTGGTGGGATAGATAAAAGGAGGCGGGACATCTAACAGTTGATTGACAGATAGAGTAGACGGCGAGTTTCAGCTGTAAACCACAGACAGCTGTCAGTTGTTTTGAGCGTCTGTTGTTTTAAGTTCTGTCCCATCCCCAGGCGTGGAAGTGTGTGTGTGTGGTGAGTGGTGGTGGTGTGTGAGTGAGTGTAGATGGTCGTGAGTGAGTGAGTGAGTGAGTGTGTGAGTGGTGTGTGTGTGAGTGTAGTGTGTGAGTGGGAGTGTGTGAGTGTGTGAGTGAGTGTGTGAGTGTGTGAGTGAGTGTGTGAGTGGTGTGAGTGAGTGTGTGAGGTGTGAGGGAGTGTGTGGTGGGGTGAGTGAGTGTGTGAGGTGTGAGTGAGGTGTGGTGAGTGTGTGGTGAGTGTGTGTGAGTGAGTGCAGTGAGTGAGTGAGTGCGTTGAGGTGTGTGTGTGGTGTGGTGTGGTGTGTGTGTGGTGTGTGGTGTGTGTGTGTGTGTGTGTGTGTGTGTGTGGTGTGTGTGTGTGAGTGACTGAGTGTGAGTGTGTGTGTGGTGTGTGTGAGTGTTTAACTGTTACTTTTGATTCCAGGATAGAGGGGTTTGGTCCAGAATGGCAGGATGATTTTTCCTATACTGTCTCAGACGGAAGTTAACACACTCCTGTTCCTTCAGAGCATCCACCAACTAGAGGAGACGAGGGAGGAGGAGGAGAACAGGAGGGAGAGGGAGGGAAAGGCGAGAGGGAGGGAGGGAGGGAAGGGGGAGAGCAAGAACGAGAGAGAATGTCAATCAAAAGATAGAGATTTTTTTAAACAAATAAAATGACATTTGACACAAAGTGACTAACATGAGCCTGTAGCTAAACCGTCCCCTCTCCTGCTGATTTCTGTATGCCACTCCACACCACTCCACACCACTCCACCCCACTCCACCCCACTCTACACCACCCCACCCCACACCACTCCACCCCACACCACTCCACCCCTCTACCGCACTCCACCCCACTCCACAGTCAGACCCTCTCACCTCGTCCCTAGAAGCGTTGTCTATCTCAGCAGCCAGTGACTGGGCCTTGGTGTGGCTGGCAAACAGGTTCTTAGCTTCATACAGACTCAGACTGAGGATCTGACTGTTCAGGTCATCGTTCTGGTCCCGCAGCTTAAAGTTCTCCTGTAGGGTGGAGAGAGAGGGAGGGGGGAGAGAGAGGGAGGAAGGAGGGGGGGGAGAGGAGTAAGAATATAAACTCTGAGAAAATGTGTCTAATATTGAACACCTTCCTAATATTGAGTTGCAYCWCCTTTTTCCCTCAGAACAACCTCAATTAGTCAGGACGTGGACTCTACAAGGTGTTGAAAGCGTTCCACAGGGATGTTGGCCCATGTTGACTCCAATACTTCCCACAGTTGTGTCCAGTTGGCTGGATGTCCTTTGGGTGGTGGACCATTCTTGATACACACAGAAACTGTGGTGCGTGAAAAACCCAGCAGCGTTGCAGTCCTTGACACAAACCGGTGCGCCTGACACCTACTACCCTACCCCTTCAAAAGGTGTACACGTTCTGTGTGTGCGTGCGTGTACACGTTCTGTGTGTGTGTGTGTACCTCACCTGTTTGAGTCTCTTGACCTCATGCTCCATCTCTATTTCCCGTGTCTTGGCGTTGTATTCTGATAGCCCCGCCCCCCGCCCCGCCTCTGAACCCAGCTTAAACAGCTGCAGGTGCTCCAACTCCCGACGCAGGTCCTCTATCAACTACAAAGATGGAGGGAGGGAGAGAGAGAGATGGAGAGAGGGGAGGGTGGAGGGGGAGAGAGAGAGAGAGAGTGAGATATGGAGGGGGAGAGAGAGAGGACGAGGGAGAGAGATGAGGGGGAGAGATGGGGGGAGTGAGGAGGACGGGAAGAGGGGAGGACGGACAGAGGGGAGGGAGGAGGACGGACAGGACAGAGGGAGGAGAGGGGAAGGACAGAGGGAGAGAGGAGGGAGGACGGACAGATGGGGAGAGAGGGAGGGACGGACAGAGGGAGAGAGAGGGAGGGACGGACAGAGAGAGAGAGGAGGGACGGACAAGGGAGAGAGAGGAGGGACGGACAGAGGGAGAGAGAGGAGGGACAGAGAGAGGGAGAGAGAGGGAGGGACGGACAGAGGGAGAGGGAGTTTGTCTGTCACATCAATGTAGTTTCCTAGGTGGTTAAAAGTTAAAATACAGAAGATGGTGAATTTTGTCACTAAAGCAGTTGAGTGCAATAGGAACGATTGGAGGAAAATATATTACAATTATATTGTGTGTGTCCGTACCTCTTGCATGGCCTCTCTCTCCTTCTGGAATTCATGTCTGTTCTGCCACAGCTTGTCCATCATCTTCCTGTAGAGGTCCATCTCATCCTTCAGCCTCAGACTGGTGTCCTCAACCGGTCTGTCATACGCTGCTTCTCCTGGGAGAGGGAGAGGGGAGGGGAGAGAGGGAGAGGGGAGAGGGGGAGAGGGGAGAGAGGAGAGGGGAGAGGGGAGAGGGGAGAGGGGGAGAGTTATCGACAGACAGGCAGACAGGCAGACAGACAGCCAGACAGCCAGACAGCCAGACAGCCAGACAGCCAGACAGCCAGACAGAATGACCACCCACCTGGTCTAGTTTCTCAGTCTGAGACTTCAGTTTACACACGTTCAGTTCATCTCTCCATTCTCCTCCTCCAGCTGCTGAACTCTGTAGAGAAAACAGTACCCAGATATCTACCATTTCTACTACCAATTCACTAAGTGTGTTCCTGTGCGTTACTAAGGTGGTGTTCCTGTACGTTACTAAGGTGGCGTTCCTGTGCGTTACTAAGGTGGCGTTCCTGTGCGTTACTAAGGTGGTGTTCTGTGCGTTACTAAGGTGTTCCTGTGCGTTACTAGTGCGTTCCTGTGCGTTACTAAGGTGGCGTTCCTGTGCGTTACTAAGGTGGCGTTCCTGTGCGTTACTAAGGTGGTGTTCCTGTGCGTTACTAAGGTGGGTTCCTGTGCGTTACTAAGGGTGTGTTCCTGTGCGTTACTAAGGTGGTGTTCCTGTGCGTTACTAAGGTGCGTTCCTGTGCGTTACTAAGGTGGCTGTTCCTGTGCGTTACTAAGGTGGGTTCCTGTGCGTACTATATAGGTGGTGTTCCTGTGCGTTACTAAGGTTGCGTTCCTGTGCTGACTAAGGGTGTTTCCTGTACGTTACTAAGGTGGCGTTCCTGTGCTGTACTAAGGTGGTGTTCCTGTGCGGTACTAAGTGCGCTTAATTTCGCTTGGACTTTTGGACTATTTCATTGTACCAGAAAAACTCAAGTGTGTACCTGTTACTGAGCAGCTCTATGTCAGTGTTCTTGTCTCTCTCCATCTTGCAGTAGGTCTCTCTGTGTCTATGTGTCTCTTCCTGCAGGGTCTGTTCTGCTCTGCTCTCCTGGTCCTTCAGCTGCTCCTCCAACTCATGAACCCTGGGAGACAGAGAGACACAACATCGTCATYACACAAGTGTAATAAATAYCAACACAAGTCTTAAAGACAGTGTKGCCGCGATTCAATCAGAGGCAAGTCGTCAACACTAYAGTGCACCATTTAAAGGACATTTCCCTGACGTTAGCAGAGATGGGATTTTACRGTAAACACTGCAGGTGTCAACTCAAGTCTAAATGACCTTTAAATGTCAAGTGTCACTTGTCAACAACGTGTCTTTGATTGAATCCCGTCCTGTCTTTCTATTCAGAGGTTTACACTAATGTTATCTGCTATTTAAAGTACTTCTGTGTATTTGACTACTGCATTTTCAAATACACAGCCCAAAACAAGTACTTCTATTTGAGTATTTGAATAGTTATTGTAAAAACAAAATAGTCTGCAAAATTGTATTTCAAATACTAAAATACACCAACTTAAATACACTCCTATGCATTTAACCCAGGTATTTGAAAATAGTATTTGAAATAAGTATTTGAAAATTCTATCAAATACTTTCCAAGTGTATTTCCAACTACATTACAATATTGAAAATATATCTGAATACTTACTTTGAATTGATGTGAAAGTAATTGAGATATTTGCTGTAGTATTTGAACCCAGGTCTGGTGTGTATACAGTACATCTCACCTGTGTACTAGCTGGGTGTTGCCCTGTTTGAGTTTAGACTTGAGGTCTCCATTAGCCAGACTGTCATTCTCCAGCTCTGTCACCTTCTTCTCCAGGTAACTCACCTGAGGACAGACACATAGGTACAGGTGAGACCAAAGAAACGGGACCCGATGCCTCCCTGCCACCGCCCTATACCATTTGGCCCTGGTGTTATACACCAACCCTATACCATGCCCTGTGTTATAAACCAACCCCGTTTTACCCATGCCCTGTGTTAAAACCAACCCTATACATGCCCTGTGTTATTAACCGAACCCTTATACCTGCCCTGTGTTTATAACCAACCCTATACCATGCGCCTTTGTATATTAAACCACCAACCCTAATACCAATGCCCTGTGTTATAAAACCCAAACCCTATACCATGCCCTGTGTTTATCAACCAACCCTATACCATGCCCTGTGTTTATAAACCAACCCTATACCATGCCCTGTGTTATAAACCAACCCTATACCATGCCCTGTGTTATAAACCAACCTATACCATAACATTTCTGATTTTCCCTGTTATCTTTTTACAGCCGCCCAACAGAAAGATTATCCAGCACTGCCTTTGGACGGTAAGTTACTGAGATCAGTCTTTTTACCAGACCCAACAGAAAGGCGAGGATGGGAGGGACTGTACTGGGAGGAGGGAGAGGACTGTACTGGGAGGAGGGAGAAGGACTGTACTGGGAGGAGGGAGAAGGACTGTACTGGGAGGAGGGAGAAGGACTGTACTGGAGGAGGGAGAAGGACTGTACTGGGGATGTGGAAGGACGTACGGCGGAGAGAGGACTGTACTGGAGGAGGAGAAGGGACTGTACTGGGAGGAGGGAGGAAGGACTGACTGGGAGGAGGGAGAAGGACTGTACTGTGTTGTCTGATGGATCAGGTGGCTGGTAGAGGGAGGGACTGTACTGTGGTTATCTGATGGATCAGGTGGCTGGTAGAGGGAGAGACTGTACTGTGGTTGTCCTGATGGTCAGGTGGCTGGTGGAGGGAGAGACTGGTACTGTGGTTGTCTGCGGATCAAGTGGCTGGTAGAGGGAGGGACTGTACTGTACTGATGGATCAGGTGATCTGTTGTTTTAGTCTCTTATCTCCCTATTACACTTTGGGGAAATGTTTATAAAAAATTCTCACAATTTTTTTTTTTTTTTTAAGTTAATTACCCACCTCTTCATCTTTTTCCTCTCCTCCCTTCTCCTCTCTTCCTCTTCCTCCTCTCCTCCCTTCTCTCCTCTTCCCCCCTCCTCCTCTTCTCCCTTCTCTTCCTCCTTTTCTCCTCCCTTCTCCTTCTCCTCTCTCCTCTCCTCCTTCTCCTCTCTTTCCTCTTCCTCCTCTCCTCCCTTCTCCTCTCTTCCTCTTCCTCCTCTCCTTCCTTCTTCCTCTCTTCCTCTTCCTCCTCTCTCCCTCTCCTCCTTTCTCTTCCTCTCTCCTCCCTTCTCCTCTCTTCCTCGTTCCTCCTCTCATCCCTCTCATCCCTTCTCCTCTCTTCCTCTTTCCTCCTCTCCTCCCTCTCTTCCTCTCCTCCCTCTCCTCTCTTCTCCTCCTCTCCTCTACAGTCAGTTGTTCCAACACAACCACAGTGCTTTTAGCAGCAGTCAGGGAAGCACAGAGACCTGTTCAGAGACTCCATCGACTCTTGTGATGTGGACATTACTGAGAAGGTAAACACACACTGTACAGACACACCCCACAAGGGACCGTACCCCCGAAACATACATTTTACTCTGTAAATGAACTGCTATGATTATTATTATCCCACAATTAAAAATACCTCTTTCATTTAAGAGTTTTATTTCAGGCCTAACAGCCAAAATCCATCCCCTGGACAGGACACTAGACTACCAGAGGGCTTTATCCCCTGGACAGGACACTAGACTATTCACAGGCTGCTACCCCCTGGACACTAGACTACCACAGGCCTTTACCCCCCTGGACAGGACACTGGACAACAACAGGGCTTTACCCCTGGACACTAGACTACCACAGGGCGTTACCCCATGGACAGGACACTAGACTACCACAGGGTTTTACCCCCTGGACACTAGACTACCACAGGGCTTTACCCCCTGGACAGGACACTGGACTACACAGGGCTTACCCCCTGGACAGGACACTGGACTACCACAGGGCTTTACCCCCTGGATACTAGACTACCACAGGCTTACCCCCTGGACACTAGACTACCACAGGTCTTTACCCCCTGGACAGGACACTGGACTACCACAGGGCTTTACCCCCTGGACAGGACACTGGACTACCACAGGGCTTACCCCCTGGATACTAGACTACCACAGGGCTTACCCCCTGGACAGGACACTAGACTACCACATGGCTTTACCCCCTGGACAGGACACTGGACTACCACAGGGCTTTACCCCCTGGACAGGACACTGACTACCACAGGGCTTACCCCCTGAACAGGAACACTAGACTACCACAGGGCTTTACCCCCTGGACAGAACACTAGACTACCACAGGCCTTTACCCCCTGGATACTAGACTACCACAGGCTTTACCCCCTGTGATACTAGACTACCACAGGGCTTACCCCCTGGACAGGACACTGACTACCACAGCGCTTACCCCCTGGACAGGACACTAGACTGCCACAGGGCTGTACCCCCTGAACACTAGACTACCACAGGGCTGTGCCCCTGGACAGGACACTAGATCTACCACAGGGCTGTACCCCCTGAAGTACTAGACTACCACAGGGCTTTACCCCCTGGACAGGACACTATACTACCCACAGGGCTTTACCCCAGGACACTAGACTACCACAGGGCTTTACCCCCTGGACAGGACACTGGACTACCACAGGGCTGTCCCCCTGGACAGGACACTAGACTACCACAGCGGCTTTACCCCCTGGATAGGACACTAGACTACCACAGGGCTTTACCCCCTGGATAGGACACTAGGACTACCACAGGGCTTTACCCCCTGACAGGACACTAGACTACACAGGGTTTACCCCCTGGACACTAGACTACCACAGGGCTTTACCCCAAATCCACTCCTTGCTGAATAGC
>NW_019943483.1:14185-29190 GCF_002910315.2 Salvelinus sp. IW2-2015 | reverse complement strand
TGTAACCATAGAAACTTCAAACACACAGAACAGAGAAGAGACATCCCATCTAGCCTGACCTCTACCTGGCTCACAACCAAACTCGTGACGTGGTACCAAATGGACCTATTCCCTAACAGAGCCACTATGGGCCTGGTTCTAAGTAGTGCACTATACCGGGAACGAACAGAGCCCTATTTGGCTGGTCTCTAAAGTTATGCTCTATATAGGGGGAACCCGAGCCCTATGGCCCTGGTCTAAATAGTGCACTAATTACAGGGAACAGAGCCTATGGGCCTGGTCTAAAGTAGTGCCTCGCTCTCTCTATATAGAAGCCGAAGCCCTTATGGCCCTGCTAAATTAGTTGCACCTATACAGGAATAGTTGCAGTTGAATTGAACCAGTGATTCAAGAAGGCATGACGGACAGTTGCTATGGGAACAAACAATATAATATAAGGGAATGTTGAAAGTAGACTTTGGTCCCATTACAGCATCCTGCCATGGTCATGGGTGGAGCAGGGGTTAAGGACAGGTTTAGAAGCCCTGCTGGATGGTGAACGCGGTCAGGGTGGAGCAGGGATTAAGAAGGTTTAGAAAGCCTGGCTGGGACGGGTCACGGTGGGAGCAGGGGTTAAACAGGTTTTTAAGAAGCCTGGCTGGTGGTGAACTGGTCAGTGAGGCAGGTTAAGACAGGTTTTGAAGCCTGCTGTGAACGGGTCAGGTGGAGCAGGTTAAGAACAGGTTTAGAAGCCGGCTGGTTGCAGTCGTGCAACTAGGCGTCAGTGTGGAGCAGGTTAAGACAGTTTTAGAAGCCTGTTACTGGTCTGCTGATTGAACGGGGTCAGGCGGGACCAGGGTTAACAGGTCCAGAAGCCTGGCGGTGGGTGAACGGGTCCAGGGTGGAGCAGATGTAAGACAGTGAGAAGCCTGGCTGGTGAACGGGGTCAGGGTGGAGCAAGGGAAGACAGGTTTAGAAGCCTGGCTGGTGAACGGGGTCAGGGTTGGAGCAGGGGTTAAGACAGGGCCCAGAAAAGCCTGCTGCTTGAACGGTGTCAGGGGTGGAGCAGGTTAAGACAGGTTCCAGAAAGCCTGGTGGGTGAACGTGTCAGGGGTGGAGCAGGGTTAAGACAGCGGTTTAGAAGCCTGCTGGTGAACGGGAGTCTCTCAGGGTGTCGGAGCAGGGTTAAGACAGCTCCCAGAAGCCGGCTGCGTGACGGGGTCGGGTGGGCAGATTGTTTGTGTGGGCAAGGGGTAAGACAGGTATTGAAGCCTGGGTGCCATCACCCACCAACCATCCGTTTAAAAAGGAGTTATAATGGTGCCATCTGAACTACCAACACTAACCATGGTGATATACAATGCATCCTATTCTATAATGCTTATTTCTAATTGGCCCACTCTATGGCCAACTTCTATGGTCTTTTCTATGTCCACCTTCTATGTTCCATTTCTAATGTCCATTTCTTGTGTCCATTTCCTCAGGGCCAATAACACCTGAGCCATAATCTGCAAGTAACAGACCACCGGCACTTAGGGAAACCAAGTCTGTACCTGAAAAAACCCTCCATCCCCTCTCCAGAATGCACGCATGACAATCCTACCCCCTTCCATAGACACACCCCCCCTTCCCCTTCTGCCCCAATTTTAACCCCAGCCTGTGTCTAACTGGATGCAGTTGCTATTGTAACAACTCTGCCCTTAACAAATCTATTCCTAGAAAAGGAGGAAGGGAGAGAGAGAGAGAGAGAGAAGGAGGAGAGAAGAAAGAGAGAGAGAGAGACGGAGAGAGAGAGAGAAGAGAGAGAGAGAGAGAGAGAGAGAGAAGACGAGAGAAAGAGGAGAAGAGAGAGAGAGAGAGAGAAGAGAGAAGAGAGAGAGAGAATAGGAGAAGGATCTCTTTATCGATACAACCACCACGCAGTTGAAGCTTATCGTGTACGATAGCATGTACTTAGGTATCCACTACAAAGAGACTGTGTGATTGTGGTGTGTGTGTGTGTGGTGTGTGTGTTGGGTGGTGTTGGTAGCATCCCCTCATGAAATGACTTATGAATAGGCTAGTACTACGAGGTGAGATTCACTAAAGAGCAGCAAGTTTCATGTATTTCGAGGCAGAGAGAGAGGGTGGTATGAAGCAGAAAGCACACTACCTTCATATGTTTGGTGACTTCTAAATGTCCTTGTTTCCATGAAAAACATACATGAAAATAATGAGTTGCAAAACGAATAGGAAATATTAGTCAAACGTGACAGGTTATAAATAACTTATTTAGAATTGAAATAATAATTTGTGTTCGTTACAAACTTTGTTTCATCAAAGAATCCTCCATGTGCAGCAGTTACAGCTTGCAGACCTTTGGCCACTCTAGGTGTCAATTGGTTGAGGTAACTAACGAGATTTCACCCCATGCTCCTGAAGCACCCCCCCACAAATTGGATTGGCTTGATGGGCCACTGCTTACGTAGCCACACGGTCAAAGCTTGCTCCACAACAGCTCAATAGGGTGAGATCCGTGGACTGTGCTGGCCGCTCCATTATAGACAGAAAACACCAGCGACTGCTTCTTCCCTAAATAGTTATTGCGTAGCTTTGGAGCTGTGCTTTGGGTCATGTCCTGTTGTCGAGGAAAATTGGCTCCAATTAAAACACCGTCCACAGGTATGGCATGGCGTTGCAAAAATGCAGTTATACCTTCCTTCTTTAAGATCCCTTTTACCTGTACAAATCTCCCACTTTACACACACCACAAAACACCCCAACCATCACAATTGCCCTCCACCGATTGCTTCACAGAATGGTTTGTCAAGGCATCTCTCCAGCATTCCTTTCATTTTTTTCTGCCATTTTCAACGAATAGTTGTTTCTTTGTTGATCGAACACCTCGCAAACTTAGATCGTCTTCTCCATAACCACACGTTCATTTCCAATCTTCCTCTGTAGCTGTTCTGTGTTCTTCTGCCCCATCTTAATCTTTTCTTTTTAATTGGCCAGTCTGAGATATTGGCTTTCTTCTTTGGCAACTCTACTAAAGGCCAGGCATCCCGGGGAAGGTTCGCCTCTCACTGTTGACGTTGAGACTGGTTTTGCGGTTATATTTAATGAAAGCTGCCAGTTGGAGTACCTCCTGTGAGCGCGTCGTGTTTCTCAAATACTAGACCACTCTAATGGTATTTGTCTCCTTACTTCAGTATGTGCACCGTGGCCCTCCCACTCCTACTTTCTATTCGGTAAGGCACGGTTTCACTGTTCTGTGAAGGAGTAGTTGTACACAGCGTTGTACGTTGACCTATTCTTCAGTTTCTTTGCAATTCTCTCATAGAATTACGCCTTCACTTTCTCAAGAACAAGAAATAGACTGACCGGAGTTTCCAGAAAAGTCTTTGTTTTGGACGTTTTGAGCCTGTAATTCGACAACCAAAAAACAAATGCGACTGCTCCAATACTCAAACTTTAGTCTAAAGGAACGGCCCCAGTTTTATTCTTCCTTTAAATCAGCACAAACAGTTATCCGCCTTCTGCTAAACATGATTGCAAAAAAGGTTTTTCTAATGATCAATTAGCCTTTTAACAATGATAAAATTGTGATAGCGACAACCAACAACTTCACTTGAAAAACACAGGAAGTGATGGTTGGCTGATAATGGGCCTCTGTCACCCCTATGATAATATTACATTAACAAAAACTATTTACAAATCTTAAACAATGATCTCCAACTGTATTTCTGATCAATTTGATGTTATTTTAAGTGGACCAAATGTTCGCTTTCCTTTCAAAAAACCCCAAGGAACCATTTCTAAATGACCCCAAGACTATTGAACCGTATGTATATGGTGCCCGGTGTGCCCGGTTGTGTGCCCGTGTTGTTTGGCCCGTGTGTGTGAGGCCCGTCGGCGTCGTGTGTTTACCTGTTGGCTCTGAGGTTTTTGAGCCTGGCCTCCAGGTCGTTGAGCACTTAACCTTCTTATACGCACTTGAGAAAAACAATTATACACTCCAACCATCCACTGTTGTTACAGGTGGAACACATTCTTCAGAGGGGTCTGACCAGCACTTTAACAGAGACAGAGAGGGAGAGGGGAGGGAACAAGAGCGAGAGAGAGAGAGGAACGAGAAGAGAGGAGAGAACGCAGATAGAAGAGAGAGAGACGACGAGAGAGAGAGAGAGAGAAAGACAGGACGGAGAGACCAGAGAGCGATGAGGAAGAGAGAGACAAGGGGGAATTGGAAAGAGAGACAGAGAGAGACTTAGAATTAGACACCGTCTTTTGTATACTGTCAAGTAAGCAGCGAGCAATAGGTTCCTTCCTGTTACACAGAAATGGCTGGAAAAGGTGAAAGGTGTGTTGTTGGTGTACCGCATTGTAAAAGGTTTATGTGCAGTGTGCAGTGTGTTCAGTCATTGGGGGCCAACTGTCATTGATTGAAGTGTACTGTTCGCTCGTCGTGAAGTTTCCTCTATGTGCCACCTGATCCTGCCGAGGCAGAGAGGAGCCGGAGGTCCTGAGTAAGACCGTTGGTAGCGCCGTCATCGTCGAGGCAAGGGGCTGCTGGAGAGTGTAATTCACCACGTCCTTCCCCTGCTCCGTGTCCCAAACTGCTCCTCCCCGAGAAGAACGGGCAGAAGCCGAGCCCAACTCAGCTCGGCCAGAAACCTACCAGCCATCAGAACACAAAAGAACCATGATTCAAAAACGTATGATCAGTATGGGCCCCTGTCCCAAACCGGTCCCGTACTCCCCATCTCCTGGGCCCTCAACCGTACTCCCCATCTCCTGGGCCCTCAACCGTACTCCCCATCTCCTGGGCCCTCAACCGTACTCCCCATCTCCTGGCCCTCAACCGTACTCCCCATCTCCTGGGCCCTTCCAACCGTACTCCCCATCTCCTGGCCCCTCAACCGTACTCCCATCTCCTGGGCCCTCAAACCTGTAACTCCCCATCTCCGGCCCCTCAAGCCACTCCCATCTCTGCCCCTCAAATTCTCATCTGTAACCTGAAGACATTTCTACTGTTTTTATTCATTACCCCCCTGTAATCAGGACTGATTTAGGACCTGGGGTAAAGGGTCGGCTTGGGTGATATTAACTATCAGGGACTGATTTAGACCGGGACACCAGGGTGATATTAACTATCAGGGACTGATTTAGACCTGGGACACCAGTGTGGGTGATATTAAACTATCAGGGGACTGATTAGACCTGCGGACCACCAGTGGTATGATTTAATATCAGGACTGATTTAGACCTGGGACACCAGGTGGGTGATATTAACTATCAGGGACTGATTTAGACCTGGGACACCAGGTGGGTGATATTAACTATCAGGTAGAACAGAAAACCAGCAGTACTCTGGAACTTGTTGGATAATATTTGAATACCTCTTCCCTAGAAACTCAGAACATCTGAAAACACTGTCTGGAGTACAGAAATATTCCACCTAGCCTATCCATACCTAGCCAATTATACCTAGCCAATTCCACCTAGCCTATCGGAGGGCCCATTCCACCTAGCCAATAGCAGTCCAACTAGTCGACAAGAAGTGCTTATGGCAGGTTGGGGCTACTACAGGCATGGTCAGATAGATGGTGKCAAAAAGCTGATTGAAAATCARTAACCGGTATAATCTGTGACATCATAAMGTCACACTTACTTGTTGAACAGTCCGCCTAGCCCCTCCTCCTTCTCGTTGCTCCGCCCCCCGTCAGAGGTGTCAGAGCCCACCCCGCTCTCATTGGTGCTGTCCATGTCACAACACTCCCCCTGCTCCACACTGCAGTCTGGGTATGGACGGGTACACATGATGATGGGAGGGCCCAGTCGGGCCTCGCCCGTTCATCCAACTCTACGATCTAATCAAAGATTAAAGCAAGCCCATTCTATGTTCTGCATATCGTGATTAATTTAATATAGAAGGGTGTTAAGCAAGGCCCACTATTGAATACTTCACTCTTCTATACAGACACAAGAGCTGTTCACTATGTGAGGCTTCTAGTTGACCATACTATAAGGCAAGCGTTTAAGAACGTCGCTTCTGTATTCCGTCTAGTACAAAGAGACCCTGGGAGAGACTCTCTAGTGAGCCATCTTCTATCCCTCTCTTAGTTAACGCACCGCGTTATGTAGTACACTGATCTGCAGATTTTCCATCGCAGTGAAAGACCGACGCGGTATAGCGCCTGGCTCTATGTTCTTCGCCATATGCGTGAGATATAGGAACTCAGGCTTAGGACGTCTTTCTGCTCCACTTCACTATGAAACAGGTTAGATATTTCTGTTATCACTTTCTGCACTAAAAATAACCATGTGAGGGATGGCTTCTTGGTTCCCCACCTCTATAACACAGGTTGTGAGCCATCTACTGTGTTTCACGCCTCTTATATAACCAATTCAGATAATGGAGGTAATGGTGAATGTAGCCTACTTTGTCAACATGAGCTACAGATTCCGTTGACATTAGCAATGCCTGTTGTAGCCTGTACGATGTGTTCTCTGCTCCATAATTAGTACCCGAGTGATCTTAAGCACCATCGTTCTAGGTGTCTTAGTACCCCTCTCATATATTCTCTAAGGTTATGCACGGGCTTCTTGTTTCCACCATTTAATAGTACAGACAAGGGTTTAGGTGTAAAAGCGGAATAGGGAAAAACGCGTGAAGAGGGGCACCCATATTGTGCCATGGTTGCTTTGCGTTGTGAGTGCGTGATATAGCGCAAGGATGGGAGGAACCTCTGTTTTCACCTCTCGCTCTCACACTGTACCTAGGTGTATTAAAGTAGGGGCTCAGCTATACCTGAACGTATGTAACTAGCGCAGGGATAAGGAGTCCTCTCGCATGGCTCTTTCCCGCCACTCTCATAACCCCAGGAAGAGGACGTTCATGAGAAGTCCATTCCTCCGTTCCCCTCAGACTCACGAGGAGAGGATTGTTAAGATGGACCGCTTCTATGTGCTCTACCCTCACACTATGCCATGGTTTATTGAGCCTTTTCTGAGTTACTCGCCTTCTTGAACACGCTGGTCTAATTGAGCATCATCTTGGGAGCCTTTCTTCGCTCTCACGCCCTGCTTTATCACTAATTCACAGTGTGGGAAGCCTACTTGGTCCACTTTCTTATGGAATGAACAGGATGATGAAACTGTCTTACTGCTCATTTCTATAAACTCATAAGGATAGAGCAGTAGCTGTGTTCGTTGTTGCCCACCTCACTACTCACATCAGATTTTCATGCGCCGCTTATGATGTTTGTACATCATGCCATGATCAACTTAGGGTAACTTACACTATAGGCTTTTAGTATTCATATAGTGGTTGAACTTTGGCGCTTTGACTGTTTCTTAGAAATTCTGCACCCACACTCTGTAGAGCCTCTTTATTTTGTTCCATTAATGTGAGTCCACAGTGTTTAAATTAATACCTGACTATTTGACATATCCTTAACATGCAACGTATTAAAAAGACGCATAGGCGACACTAAATGGATGTCAAGTAGCCAATTATCTCTGCTACGGATACTGAGGTAACAAGGTTGTAAATATGAGCAGACATGGTTATTAATTTTATGAGACTTTATTTTGCAAGCTAACTTGTAGGCCTCTCCTATGCTAGAATGTAGAAAGTCCATCTTCACTCTCTTTGCCTGCTTCCTTTACTTTTCTCATTGTAACTGGGCCTTGAGGAATGTACCATTTTTTCCTTGAAGATAAGGCTTATCAGGGAGGGTGCAAAACATTCAGGTAACTATCCTTACTCTGTTATTCAGATGATTCATCATGTTTGGTCCTGCAGTCTATGGGATCATTAGGATGCCACCTCACCTTGCATTTTTCAGTTGAAAATTGACTTAGTAAGTATGCTGGTTCCCAAAAATTCTGTAGCCTCTATAACCCCTCAGACTTTCCTGGTGGGTCCTAAATTAAACCAAAAACAATATTAAAGGCCTAGCCAGTCACAAGCTCCAATCAGGAGAAATGAGCTGAGCTGCCACCCACCAACAAGATATTTTGTTCCCTGTTTGGAAAGCACTGCGTAAACCAATCCAGCTTCTGCCCTGGCACGTACCGTACAGTACATTCAACAATGAGTTCAGGCCTGGAGCAGACTTAGACTGTTCTCCAAGGACTTGGCCCTGGCCTACAAACACTGCAGCATCCCTAAATAGTACACGTTTCAAAAGCCTCCGTATTTAACTGCTAAGGTAACGGTAGACTACGTGGTTCAGATGTTTCTGACTTGTGTACTCTATGGTCAGTGAGGCTTATTACGTTCCCTCTATACCAGGTTAGAGACTCTCGGGAAGCCGCTTGCTTGTTTTCATGTGAGCCCTGCTTATATACGCAGAGGTAGTCCAGGTAAAGGCCTTCAAGTGTTCTCCCCTCTTCATTATTGAGTCTATCAATGGTGTTTCAACAAGGATGCACCATTCTTTCCGAACTTTCGTAAACCTCTGCCATGGTCACGCACGACACTTCTCCGACATGTTACGCCTACTAATTACAGAGTAGGTTTGAGAAGAGCGCTCTTGTCCTCTAGACGTCGCATCGTCTGTTGATACAACAGGGTTAACAGCACGCACCTTCTGTTGGAGCACGCTTGTATTTTTGTGCCGAAGGGGAGTATGCAACGTGACCTTGGCTTTACAGCGCGCTAATGGAGCACCCAAGCGGGGTCATTAGCATATGCAGTGATTGTGATAACTACACTCTGATAAACAGTGTTTTAGACAGACTTCTGATTATCCCTCGCTCGTAATATAATAAACCACTAGAGTATTTAGAAGTTCGCTACATGTTTCAACACTCTAGGTATTTCATAGTTAAGATGTGTCTGATACATTCGATCTACTACGTCCTACCGGTATTTAATTAATTATCTATAAAGTATCAGAATGTCTCGGTTCTACGGTCTTTTATCATTATTGACACGATTCATAGGTCGTAGACTATCTTTGTTCGTACGACCATCAGGCACAGGCTCTATTGAGCCTGCTGTAATCCCTTCTTGTAGTCAACTATAGGATCGAGCCATTCCATACTGGAGTTACCTTCGTATCAACTCATAGTTGGAGCGTCGTCTACTTGTTAACACTTCTCTATACAAACAAAAGAAAAGTCTTGAAAGGAACTCTTCTGTTCCTCTCATTAGTATCTAGACAGCGAGATTAGCGTAATCTTTTCATCGTTTTGCATCTCTATACTATACTTCTGGCCCTAACAGAAAAGCACATCTCATGTTTCCTGCTCGCAATATGCGTATATCAAGGCTAACAGTAGCCTTCTGTTCCTCCTTCTTAACAGCGTTCGGGGGGAGAGTGCCTTTCTTGGCAGTCTCCTATGCTGTCGCTCTTGATCGCGAGGTGGCTATGTAGGCGCACCAGGTTCATGATGTCACCACTATTATACACCGCTAGAGGTATGGAGGCATGAGGTTGGTTCACTGCCGTTTCGCCTCCATAAGATATCATACCCCAGTGTTTTATTTGTATGCAATTACGTTTTTTATTCTCACATCTAGCTACAAACCTAGGTTACCAGGAGCCACTCTCTGTTTTTCCTCACTATAGTAACACCCGGTCTTGAGATAAGCACCATTTCTGAGTTGTAACCCCTGTATAATGATAAGAACGCCTAGCCGCTTCATTTGAGCCTACCTCGTAAGTATAATTACCCCTCTATATAAACTCTACGGACTTTATGGCCTTCTTTGAATAATTTCCCTCTCTATAATACATAGTTGTCTTGAACGCTCTTATTCACTTCTAAAACTAACAAACAATTACGAGATGAATCTAGAGCTCGACGATTTGATCCTGAGTAAATCCCCTCTCCGATAAAAATTACTCCAGGCTGTATAGCAGGCCGCTGGTTACCCCTTCTTCGAACCACGTGTCTCTCACATGAGCTCTAATGTGGCCCTCTAGTAGTTAACCGGTGAGCCGTACTGTTAAGTTTCCCCTCTATTAACCATGGTTTATAGGGCAGCCCATTTCTGTATGCCCTCTATACATATTTTGCTGGTAAGAATACAATCAATTTATTTATTATACGAGGATTTAACCGCCTACTACGGTACAACTTCAAAGCTAATAGCTATAATCTAATATCATTACTGATAGTGCATGTAAAGCATGACAGCCAACTCCTATAAACCCAATACTAGAATAGTTGATTTTTTGCTCATGATGTTATGAACCCCCACAGTCTGGTTCCATGCAAAGAGATGCGCCCTTAGGACAGGCCTAACTAACCTGGAAGACAATAACTACATGAGAGCACCAAAGAGCTGATGACGGCGTTGAGAGGACCTGAGGCATCTTAATGAGCTTGTGTCTCGGGTCTTGAAGAAATTGCATCAGAAATATGGCCCAATCAGAGTTCTAAATACTCTTGTCAGATCACTATGAATCAAGTCATTGAGCTATCGATAATAATGATGGAAAATGGTTCAGTTTGGGCTTTTCGATAGCGATCGAGTCAGAGGAGTTGAAAAACAACAGGTCTGGGACATGGTAGCGTGTTTCATAACCGCAGGCAGAACAGCTGAAACTGGAATAGCAGCAAGGCAGGCGGACTGGGAAGCAAGGAGTCACCACGGGCGGCAGTCCCGCGCATGGTCTAGGGCCCCAGGCCTCCGAGAGAAGAAAGAGAGAAGAGAAAATTAGAGAGAGCCAAGATTTTCAAAATTTCCATCAAATTGACACTGGGTTGAACACTCACAAACTCACTCAATCCATCCGCATTGTCCTGGCACTCGCTTAGATGAGAATAGCCTTACTTTTTAATCCATGGTCAAAGGTTACATTAACTCAAATTCACGCAGATTAGAACTGATACTCATGAGTGTGCGACTCTTGCATAGCCGAAAAATCATATTAGATGTTTAGAAGAGCCAGCGTGTCCGGGAACAGATAGGGTGATTCCAAAATTAAACCTTCTGACTATCGAGGAAAGAACATTTATATTTGAGCCAAAAGCAATAAGGTGTACTCTATGATACGCACATGGGTGAAGCATTGCATAAGTGTAGTCTATCCAGCCCACAGGCGCCGGTACAGTACGCACCTCCCGAACGTATATTGGGTATCCTTATTGGAGTCTTTAGGTATACCTCCGGATGAGTAAGAGAGGTCACCACTGACTGTAGAAGTAGACAGAAAAAATAAGGAAGATAAGTAGCATCTTCTTCATCTCACTAGAGAAATGCACTATCAACACACAGAGACATTGCATGTGTCTAATTAGAAATACTATGAAGAAATATATCTGCTCCAAGTTAGGTGCCTTTCGATAGACTGATATAAGATCATCTGTAGAGAGAGGCAGGTTACTTGGTACATGGTCCAGGAGGCGGTCCAGTAACCGCCATACAAGCGGCCACGAAGAACTGAATCTGATATAGGAATTATCCGCAGAGCGAAGAGAGGAGCAGGCGCAGACATGGGGAGACGAACGCTCAACGCGAGTGATTCATTACAGCCACTCCTGAGACGTATAGATGCGTAAGGCTCTTATGGTTTTCCTACTATCAGTGAATAGAGAGCGCGAAAGATATGCTCAAGTAGAAGCCAACATTACTCTACCACATTGTCACTCAGGTCTAGGTAGCACTTGTGAATACCTGAGAGGTAGGAATACTTGCATGCGTGAATGGTCCTGGTGTGTGCGGGACTTGGGTGTAATTGAAGTCTTAAGTCCCAGCAGTATAACAGCTCACACAGTTGGGACCCTAACCCGCATCGGCATAGTGGACTAAAGACTAACTCCCTGTTCTAGAGGACAACAAGAGTTGGGAGGACGATGAGAACAGAAAAGAGGGTAGGCAAAAGGAGAAAATCACGGAGACACATACGGTTGAGGAAGTTGGGCATGAAGAATGCACACTAATCTCGCTAAAGAGCAAAACCCACACGCAGCAGGGGGAACAGAAATGTGCGAACAAGAGATAATGAGGAGCAGCGGTATATGGTGAGACCTTACTGGGTATGGGAGGATACAACTCATATAAAACCAACAGTTTTAGAGCCTTCTGTTCCCTCTTTAACCAGGTTAGAGCCTTCTGTTCCCCTCTAATAACCAGGTTTAGAGCCTTCTGTCTCCCCTCTAAATATATATTCACTGCTAGTGTCCTCTTTTTGCTATGACACTCTTCGTTCTACTTGCCCCTTCTTCTGTCCTCTCTGTTATTGTTACTACGCAGTTGTGTTGTAGAGAGTATGGGCACTATGATGTCTAGCGCCATCAGAACCAATACTAGGCTCAGAGGCCGCGTACATCGCGTGGGTTCAACAAACTAGATATTTAATACCACTCGTTATGTGACTGTATTAACAGTATCGTATGTTGTGGTATTTCACACGCATCTCTGCTGTAATACGTCTCTAAGGGAGGGATACTCGCTCCTGCTCATGACACCATTCTTTTACTCGCAGCTCATCATTTCATACAATTTAATAATCGATTGTCATCCACATGTTTGACACTATCAGAATGTATGTCCGTCGCCTGTGTGATGGGCTTGCATTAGAAGGTCCGTGTTGTGTGCTGGTGCTGTGTGTTGTGTGTAGTTGTTGTGTGTGGTTAGTGTGTACAATGGAGGTTTAGAGCTAGATCTGTATTGAGGGCGAGATAGTACGCTCGATTTATATCTCATATACTCACTCAATATCACGACCACTTCGCGTGACGGAGGTGTAGAGATTTCTAGTTAGGGTGTCAGTAGGTTGGTCCAGTCACTACCCAATGTTCTGTCCTCCAAAACGCCCTTCATTCTCCTCATTGTAGCATTTATGTATGTATTTTATGGAGACCAAACATGCCATAATTACAAATAATAATAATAACTTAACTGCACACATGGATAAAGAGCCTTCAGAAAGCAATTCATACCCTTTGACTATTCCACATTTGTTGTTACAGCAGGATTTCAAAATGGATTCCATTGTTGTTGTTTTCTCACCCATCTGTCACAAACCCCCTAATGACAAAGTGGACATGTTTTTAGACATTTTAGCAATTTATGAAAAATAAATACAGAAATATCTAATTTACGTAAAGTATTCACACCCCTGAGTCAATACTTTGTTAGATTACCTTGGCAGCGATTACAGCTGTACATTTGTCTGGGTGAGTCTCTAAGAGCTTTCCACACTGGATTGTGCAACATTTCCAATTTGTTCTTTTCAAAGTTTTCAAGCTCTGTCAAATTGGTTGTTTTTTCATTGCTAGATAATCATTTTCATGTCTTGACATAGATTTTCAAGAAGATTTAAGTCAAAACTCCAGTGTATATTTGGCCTTTGTGTATAGGTTATTGTCCTGCTGAAAGGTTAATTATTCCCAGTGTGTGGAGAAAGCAGACTGAACCAGTGTTCCTCAAGGACTTTGCCTGTGCTTACGCCATTCATTTATTTTATCCGAAAACTCCCAGTCCCTTAACGATTACAGAGAGAGAGAGGTCAGATATCAACACAGACATTACCAAGCCCTAGAGAGACTGTTTTTACAGGTCAGATAATCACACAGACATTACCACCCTAGAGACTGTTACAGGACAATATCAACACAGACATTACCAGCCCTAGAGAGACTTTTACAGGCAAGATTAATCAACACAGACATTACCAGCCCCTGAGAGACTGTTACAGGACAGATATCAACACAGACATTACCAGCCCCTAGAGAGACTACATTACAGGACAGTAATCACACAGACATTACCAGCCCTAGAGAGACTGTTACAGGACAGATAATCAACACAGACATTACCAGCCCCGTAGGAGAGACTTGTTACAGGACAGATTAATCAACACAGACATTACAGCCCCTAGAGAGACTGTTACAGGTCGAGTATATCAACACATGACATGTACCAGCCCTAGAAGACTGGTACAGGCCAGTATCCAACACAGACATTACCCCCGAGCCCCTAAGAGAGACGTTCAGGACGATAATCAACACAGACATTACAGCCCCTAAGAGAGCTGTGAACAGGACATATCAATCAACCACGACATTACCAGCCCCTAGATGAGACTGTTACAGGTTCAGATAACTCAACACAACTATCACACGACATTACAGCCCCCTAGAAGCCACTGTACAGGACCAGACTCACAGTAACTCTTACAGACTTACCCACCCCTAGAAGACTGACTATTTACGGACAGATATTATACACAGACATTACCTAGCCCAAGAGAGACTGTAACGGCAGATACTCAACACAGACATCAGCCCTAGATGAGAACTGTTTACAGGCAGTATTATCAACACAGACATTACCCAGCCTAGAGAGCTGGTACAGGCTAAGATCACATCAACACAGACATTACCACCCCTAGAGAGCTGTTACAGGATCAGATTACTCCACAACATTACAGCCCTAGAGAGACTTTTACAGGTCAGATTATCAACAACAAACATTACAGCCCTAGAGAGACTGTACAGGACAAGATACTCAACAAGTAACTACTACACAACTCCCTTTTAGAAGCCGCATGCATGAGGTGTGTGTGTATGTGTTAGCTGACGGAGAAGGCAGGGAGGAAGGGACGGGGTTACTGAGCATCCTTTCTGCTCACAGTTACCTCAAGCTGCTGGAGTTTATCCTGAATGTGTGGTCAGCTGAGTGCTTAGTGGGGAAGAGGGAGAGGAGATGGGAGGGTAGGAGGAGGGAGGGGGGAGAGAGAGGGAGAAGGGAGGGGTTTCTGAGACACTCTCTTGCCTCCAGTGGTCCATCACTGCCTGGGTTTGTATTGAATGTGCTGGGTCACTGAGGGTGCTCTTAGCTGTGGTTACTAGACGATGGATGTTGAATGTTTCATTGTTCAGGTCTGGAAGTTGGCGTGTGCTCCGCCAAGACAACAACGCAGAGGAAACACTGTTTTCTGTCTGTCTTCAGCATGTTGAGTTGAATAACGGTGATGGTTGACTATGTCCTCTCTCTCTCCCCTACCCTCCCCCCTCCCCTCTCTCCCCCCTCCCTCCAAATGCTCCCTCTCCTCCCCACCCTCTCTCTCACTCAGAAC
>NW_019943483.1:0-14160 GCF_002910315.2 Salvelinus sp. IW2-2015 | reverse complement strand
TGTAGAGAAAGCAGACTGAACCCAGATGTTCCCTCAAAGACTTTGCCTGTGCTTGAGCGCCCAATTTTATTGTTTCCACATGTATTTTTATCCTGAAAAACTCCCCAGTCCTAACGATACACGAGAGAGAAGAGGTCAGATAATCAACACAGACATTACCAGCCCCTAGAGAGACTTGGTCCACACACTGGGAGAATAATTAACCTTTCAGCAGGACAATAACCTATAACACAAGGCCAAATATACACTGGAGTTTTGACTTAAATCTTCTTGAAAATCTATGTCAAGACATGAAAATGATTATCTAGCAATGAAAAACAACCAATTTGACAGAGCTTGAAAAACTTTGAAAAGAACAAATTGGCAAATGTTGCACAATCCAGGTGTGGAAAGCTCTTAGAGACTCACCCAGACAAATGTACAGCTGTAATCGCTGCCAAAGGTAATTCTACAAAGTATTGACTCAGGGGTGTGAATACTTTACGTAAATTAGATATTTCTGTATTTATTTTTCGATAAATGTGCTAAAATGTCTAAAAACATGTCCACTTTGTCATTAGGGGGTRTTGTGARCAGATGGGTGAGRAAMACAACAACAATGGAATCCATTTTGAAATCCTGCTGTAACAACAACATGTGGAATAGGTCAAAGGGTATGAATGCTTTCTGAAGGCTCTGTATCCATGTGTGCATTAAGTTATTATTATTATTTGTAATTATGGCATGTTTGGTCCTCCATAAAATACATTACATAAATGCATAATGAGGAGACATGAAGGGCGTTTTGGAGGACAGAACATTGGGTAGTGACTGGACCACTGGCCTAGATCTGTCTGCTCCTGTTCAGGAGTGTGTGTGATTGTGTGTAAATAATACATACACGTCTGTCTGGCCTCACCAGACTGCTCTACCGCTGGGACACACACACACACACACACACACACACACACACACACACACACACACACTACATTGAATCAACATGAACATCAATGTTATTGTAATGAATGGTCGAGAGGGCAGTCCTCCTGAGAGGTTATAGAGGGGAACAGAAGGCTCTAACCTGGTTATAGAGGGGAACAGAAGGCTCTAACCTGGTTATAGAGGGGAACAGAAGGATCTAACCTGGTTATAGAGGGGAACAGAAGGCTCCAGAAATGGAGAGTCCTAACTGGTTTCGAGGAGGGCAAACGCGCCTCAACCTGGTTTACACGAAGGGGCACACACAGAAGGCCTTCAACTGCGCTCTACACGCGCGGAAACAGAAGGCTCTAACCTGGTTATCACGAGGGGAACAGAAGCGCCTCACACCTCGCGTTTATCCACGCCACGCGCGGACACACGCAGGCTCATAACGTGGTTATAGAGGGGGAACAATACGGCTCTCACACTCGTTTCACTCACGACGGCACACACGCACACCTCTAAACCCGGTTTAGGCGACGCGCGCACACACGCAACGCGCTCTACACTGGCTCTCACTAGAGGGCGCACTACGCAACGCTCACACGGTCTATCACGAGGGGACACGAGAAGGCTCTGAACGCTCAGGTCTATAGAGGGGAACAAAAGGCTCTAACTCGGTTTCTAATCGCACACGCGGCAACACGAACGGCTCACCACTGGTTATCAGACGCGCGCGCAACAGAAGCGCTCACTCGCGCTTATAGAGGGGAACAGAAGGCTCCTACCTGGTTATAAGGGCGACACGCACAGAAGGCTCTAAACCTGGCTCTCATAACCCGCGCGCGACACACGCAAGCTGCTAACCCTCCGTTAGACCCCCGAGGGGAAACAACAAGGCTCCAAACCTGGTGTATCCCCGAGAGAGGGGAACAGACAGGCTCCCCAACCTGGTGCTCCTACCCGCACGAGGAAGCAGACACCGCTCCACTGCCGTCTCATACCGAGGCGCGCACAGAAGGCTCTGACCATGGTTATAGAGGGGTAACAAGAAGGGCTCTCTCGGTTATAGAGAGGAACAGAAAGGCTTAGACCTTGCGCTTTATAGAGAGGAACAGACAAGGCCTCACACTGGTTATTAGAGGGGGAAGAAGGGCTCTGAGACCTGGTTAGTAGAGGGGAAACGAAGGCTGCTAACACTGGCTTATAGAGGGGACAGAAGGCTCGCACATGGTTATGAGGCGGCAACAGAAGGCTCTGAACTGTTTAAGAGGGGAGAGCAGAAGGGGCTCTACCTGGTATAGGAAGGGTAACAGAAGGCTTTCTGAACCTGGTTATGAGAGGGGAACAGAAAGGCTCTAAACCTGGTTATAGAGGGGGAACAGAAGGCTTCTAAAAGCCCTGGTTATAGAGGGGAACAGAACGCTTTAGAGCCTGGTTACTAAGAGCGGGAGACAGAGAGGCTCTAACCTGGTTAATAGAGAAGGAACAGAAGGCTCTAACCTGGTTATAGAGGGGAACAGAGGCTCTGCCCTGGTTATAGAGGGAACAGAAGGCTCTAACCTGGTTATAGGATGGGGACGAAGGCTCTGACCTGGTTATAGACGGGGAACCCAGAAGGCTCACAGAGAGTCTCTAACCTGGTTATAGAGGGGGAAACAGAAGGCTCTGACCTGGTTATACGAGGGGAACAGACCAGGCTCTTAAACCTGGTTATGAGAGGGGAACAGGAAGGCTCGTAACTGGTTGATAGAGGGGAAAACGAAGAAGGGCTCTAACCTCGGTTATATTGAGGTGGACAAAGAAGGCTCTAACTCCTGGTTATAGAGGGGAACAGCAAGGCTCTAACCGTCTGGTTACTAGAGGGAACAGAAGGCTCCAGCGAGTCCTGGTATAGAGGGGAACAGGAAGGCTCTAACCTGGATTAGAGGGGGAACAGAAGGCTCTGACGGCTGATTCATAGACGTTGAGGGAACAGGAAGGCTCCAAGATCTCTAACCGGTTATAGAGGGGAACAGAAGGCCTAACCTGGTTAATGAGAGGGGGACAAAGAAAAGGCTCCTGATTAACCTGGTATGAGGGGACAGATGGCTCTAACCTGTTATAGAGGGGAACAGAAGGCTCTAAACTGGTTAGTAGAGGGGAACAGAAGTGGACTCTGAACCTTGAGTTATAGAGGGGAACAGAACCGGAGTCTCTAACCTGGTTATAGAGGGAAGACAGGAAAGGTCTGACCATGTTATAGAGGGACGACAGACCAGAAGTCTGCTAACCTGTTAATAAGAGGGAAAGAGGCCTCTGTCGAACCTGGTATATAGGAGGGACAGAAGAGGACTAACACTGGTTATAAGGGGAACAGAAGGCTCAGAGTACTAAACCTGGTTGATAGAGGGGAACAAGCCCAGAAGGCTCTAAGCCTGGTTATAGAGGGGAACAGAAGATCTAACCTTGGTTATAGAGGGAACAAGAGCTCCAGAGAGCTCTAACTTCTTGCGTTTATAGGAGTGGGGCGAAGCAGAAGGCTCTAACCCTGGTTTATAAGGGGACACCAAACGGGGAACCTGGAATAAGAGAGAGGCTCGTAAACCTGGTTATAGCGAGGGGACAGAAGGCTCAACCTGGTTATAGAGGACAGTGAAGCTCCAGAAGGCTCTAACCTGGTTATGACTAGAGGGGAACAGAAGGCTCTAACACTGGTTATAGAGGGGAACAAGAAGGCTCCAGAGAGGCTCTTAAACCTGGTTATAACGTAGTGCACTTTTAAGGGAATAGGGTGATGGTTCGGAATACACACTGGGCGTGGTATGCAGATGAGGTTGCCCATGCCAGGAGGCTGTCAAATGTTTAGTATGTGTGTGTGTGTGCTGTGTGTGTGTGTGCTGTGTGTGTGTGTTGGTGTGTGTGTGTGATGTGTGTGTGTGTGGTGGTTCACGTGTGTGTGTGTGTGTGGTGTGTGTTTCACGGTCAATCATCAAATTAATAACACGAGTTTATATGTCATGAACCAAGGATGGGAGACAGAGGGTAACAGGACAAGGTCAGATGGTTGTTCCTGACCCAAGGACTGGGAGACAAGACGGGTAAAAGAGTCAAGAGGTTGTTCGACCCAAGGATGGGAGACAGAGGGTAAACGGACAGAGGTTGTTTCCATGAACCAAGGATGGGAGACCAGAAGGGTAAAGTCAGAGGTTTCTGACCACAAGGATGGGAGACAGAGGGTAAAAGGTCAGAGGTTGTTCTGACCCAAGGATGGGAGACGAGGGGTAAAGGTCAGGAGGTTGTTCTGAACCAAGGACAATGGAGACAGAGGTAAACAGGTCAGAGGTCAGAAGGTTGTTCTGACCCAAAGGAGTGGAGACAGAGGGTAAGAGGACAGAGGTTGTCTGAGAACCAAGGATGGGAGAGCAATGAGGGTGAAAAGTCCCAGAGGTCAGAGGTTGTTCTGATAGCATCCTTTGACCCATTCACACTAGTCCCGTCAGACTGGCTCAGTTCCTGCTCACGGTGGTTACAAGCAGGTTGGCTGTCAAACAGTTTGTCAATACCATCAACCCCCACTCCCCTCTCCACTCCTCCCGTCTCTCTCCGACCACTGCGTCCCTCTCCCCACTCACTCACTCCTTCTCCAGCTCTCTTTCTCCTCGGCCGACCCCCCCCACCCCGCCGACACACCCCGGCACAAACACACCGTCCCGTCCTTTTATACACCCCATTCTCTCTCTCCTCTCGTTTTCAGCTGTTATCAAACGGGCGTGGTGCCTCTGAACCCGCCACAGCAGATCCCTTACAACGAAACCACACCCACTCGGCTCCCATTCTCCACATTCACACACACACAGTTGCACACAACACACACACACACACGACACAGCGCCACACACACACACCACACACACCAGCGCGCCAAAGAAAACCCCATGCACACACCAGACAGCCCCTAAACCCCATTCCCCACAGACTGCCAGTGATCTTCGCTCTGCCGACGACCACGGTGATGTGTGTGTTGTGTGTGTTGTGTGTGTGTCGTGGGTGCACGTGTGTGCGTGTTGAGGCCACTGTGACCTCAAACGGCTAGTTCTCTGGAGTAAAAGGCTTGCCGCGACATTACTATGTTAAACTAGCAGTCTTAACTTAAACGTGCAGTCCGACCACAACACCTACTCTACCATGTGAGATAGAGTGTCTCTGTTAGATTTCTTATGGATGAGACAGATTAATAAGCCTAACGAGAGGATCAACTAATCCAGTTATTTTTAGTTCCAGGTGGGGAACACTGAATCGGACACACACACCCACACCCTCACACACACAGCACACACACGTCTACTTTAGCTATGGTGGATGGAACAGAATAAGCAGCCTAACGGAGACGATCAACCTCACACTCCAGTTATTTCTAAGTCCACGGTGGGGGAACACTGAATGGACACACACACACACAACCGACACACACCACCCACACACCAAACGAACGCCGCTCACACACACACACACCACACAACACACACACACACACACGACCACCCAGCACCACACGACCACACACAACACACCCTCGCCCTGGAAAAGCTTAGCACGAGCAATCACCTTATAGTAACGTGCAGTCATCAGCTGGACAACTAGCGCCCTGCGCGCCTGCTGGTCCTGGAAACCTCATATGAGGACCGGCCACCATAGTTATACACCATGACTCTTACATGGTATGGAAGTCGGAAAGGTTTTACATATTACTTAGCTTAAATACAGATTTAAACTGCCGAGTGTTTTGTTTCACAAATTCTGCGACATTTAACTCCTAGAAAAATTTCCCGTGTCATTAGGTCAGTTAGGAATCACCTTCAACTTGTATTTTAACGACCCATGTGAAATGTCCAGAACTAATAGTAGATAGAATGGTTTATTCAAGCCTTTTATTTCTTTCAATCACCATTCCCAAGAGGGTTCGACAGTTTACATCATCACTCGAAGTTAGTAATCTTGGTACATATTGCCTATTAAATTGTTTTGTAATCTTGGGATCAAACGTTCTTGCGGGTGAGCACGTACCCACAAGGCTTGGCCCACAAAAAGTTGGGTGAATTGTTGGACACATTCACCTCTTGATGAGGAGCTGGTGTAGGACTGAGTACTAGGGTGTTGCTGCGCCTGCTACCTATATCGTCGCACGACGTAGTGCGTTTTGCAGAAGGCTTCTCCGCCCTCCCACAAACTTCGCTTACTATAAGGACTTGAGGTCAGGGCCTTTGTATCGGCCACTGGTGGGCTCCATACTTCGACTTGTATAGATCGTCGTTAAGTAGATACGTTTCTTGCACAACTTTGGAAGTACTGACGCTTGGGGTCATTGTCCCCAACTTTGGAAGCACCCCTTTGCGCAACCAGCTTTTAACTTCCCTGACTGGTGTGCTGGAGAGTGTGCTTTCAAATAACTACGTCCCAACATCATTTTTCCTCCTCATGATTGCCATCTTAAATTTTGTGAAGTCTTGCAGCAACAGCACACCACGACAAAGCATGATGCTGCGCACGCGCCGGTGCTTCATGGTGGCGATGGTCGTTACTTCAGCTTCTTGCAAGCCCCCCTTATTCCTCCAAACATCAAACGATGGTCCATTAGACGCCAAACAGTTATAGTTGTTTTGTGTTCATCAGACCAGAGGAAGTTTCTCCCAAAAAGTACGATCTTTGTCCCCATGTGCAGGTTCAAACCTAGTTGGCTTTTTTATGGTGGTTTTGTGGGGCAGTGGCTTCTTCCTTTTCTAAGTTGGCCTTTCAGTTATGTTGATAAGCGGACTCATTTTAATGGTGGGTATGAAGACACTATTTGTACCCAGTTTCCTCCAGCATCCTATGATCCTGCATCTGCATCTAATGATCCGCATGCATTATCTGCATACTATATCTGCAATCTATATCTATACTGGCAGATCTGCATGTCTATATCTGCATCTTACAATCTATATGCTGCATCTGCATCTATATCTTGCGAAATCTATATCTGGCAATCTTATATTCTGCATCTATATCTGCATCTTGCAGTCTATATCTGCATCTATATCTGCATCTATATCTGCATCTGATATCTGACATTCTATAAAATCTGCATCTATATCTATTAATCTGCATCTGCATCTATATCTGCCATCTAATCTAGTATCTGCATCTGCATCTATATTGCATCTATAATCTGCAATCTATATCTGCATCTATATTCTATATCTATATCTCTTCTAAACTTACTCTGCATCTATAATCCTGCATCTATACTGCATCTAAATATCTATATCTATATCTTATTGCGATCTATATCTGCATCTGAAATCTGATCTATACTCGCATCTATATCGTATACTCTATACTCGCCATCTGCATCTGATAGTCTGCATCTATACTATATTCTGCAGTCTGCATCTATAATCTGCATCTATAGTTCTGCATCAATATCTTGCATCTATGTCTGCATCTATATCATGCATCTATATCTGCAGTTCTGCATCTGCATCTATATCTGGCCATCTAAATGTCTTGCATCTATATCTGCATCTCATATCTGCATCTAATCTATATCTGCATCTAACTATCTACCATCTATATCTTGCATCTATTATCTTAATATCTATGAATCTGCATCTAGTATCTGCAAATCTATATCTGCATCTAATATCTGCATCTATATCTATATCTATATCCTTGCAATCTGCATCCTATAATCTATATCAACAGATCGTATATCGGCAAATCTAATCGGCCATCTACCATGTCTGCATCTACATCTATATCCTGCATGCCTGCATCTATATCTGCATCTGACCATCTATAGTCTTGCACTACATGCTATATCTGCATCTACATCATATTGATCTGCAATCTACATCCTATATCTGCAGTCTACATCTATATCTGCCTAACATCGTATATCTGCATCTATACTCTGCCAATCTACAAGCTATATCTGCATCTTATATCTGCATTCTACATCTAACCATCTGCAAATCCTCACACTGCATCTAATATCTATATCAATCTGCATCTATCATCTGCCATCTATATCTCAAATCTATATCTGCATCTATATCTGCATCTATATCTAATCTACTATCTGCAATCTATATCTGCATCTATATCTATCATCTATATGGCATCTACACATATCTCAATCTACAATCTAGTAGTCTGCATCTACATCTATCATCTGCATCTTACATCTATATCAGCATCTACACACTATGATCTCAATCTACGTATCTAATATCTATATCTATATCTGGCATCTAATATCTGCATCTAATACCTGCATCTCTATCTATCATCTCTTATCTAATATTCTGCATCTATCTATCTGCATCTTGCATTCTATATCTGCAATCTGCATCTATATTATATCTACATACTAAACGATCTATCACTCTATAATCAGTCTAACCAATCTCATCAATCGCTACTATCTATATCCGGTCATCTTAACAGTCTACTATCTACTCATCTATAGTCAACATTCTATCATCTATATGCCTGCATCTACATCTATATATCTATGAGTCTAACAGATCTATAGATCGGCATCTACATCTATATCTGCATCTACATCTAATATACTGCCATCTTACATTTCTCTATACTCTGCAATCCTACAATCTATATCTGCATCTGCCAATGCTATACTCTGATATCTGCATCTATATTATATCTATATCTATATCGCATACTAATATCTTGCATTACCATCTGCATCTTATATGCTTGCGATCTTATATCCTGCATCTGATGAGTCTGCATCTATAAGTTCCTATATCTATATCTATATCTGCATCTATAATTCTGCATCTATAATCTGCATTATATCTATCATCTACCTAATTGCTGACATCTATATCTGCATTGCTGCAATCTATATCTTATATACTACATCTATCGTCGCATCTACATCTGCCTCTACATCTATATCTCATCTACATATATATCAGTGCCGTGCTGCATCTGCATCCCTACAATCTCCCATGTCTGCCATCTACATCTACCTCAATCATGCCTCCATTACGATCTATATCTGCCATCTGCATCTAACATCTATACTCTGATATCTATATCTGCATCTAATATCTGCATCTGATATCTGCATTAGTATCTGCAATCTGCATCTGATCATTCTGCATCTGCATCTATAATCTTTGCATCTGCCAGTACTTACATCTATTATGCATCACATCTATTATCTGGCATCTGCATTCATATTTCTGATAGTTCTGCATCTAGTATCCTGCAATCTAGATAGTCGTTTTTCGAATCTATTCTTACATCTAACAGTCTGATATATCGCAGTCTACATGCTATATTGCATTCTGCCTGTCTATATCGCATCTATATATATAAAGTCTCGACCATCTATAATCTGGCTAGTCTATAATCTGCACTTCTAGGTTATCTGCAGAGTCTATTCTTGGCATCTAGATAGTCTGGCATGTCTGATATCTGCATCTATATCGTAATCTGAGAATGCTCCTAGTCGGCAATCGCTACCTCTATTCGGCATCTATATCTACATCTACATCTATAGCTATACGTCTACGCATCTATGATCACTTGCAAATCTACAATTACATCCTTTTATCTATATCGTATGCATCTATAACGTCGGGCAATCTTCTCCATTGCACTATATCTGCAATCTACATCTGTACCATCATACCAGTTAAAACACGATTACTATCTACAAGGTCTATGATTGCATCTGCGCAAGCTGATAGTCTATATCTGCATCTATATCTATATTCTATAGATTCTGCATCTATATCGATGCATCTATATCTTGCAATGCTAACATCTGGCATCCTGATACTGCAACGTGCTATATCGATATCTACTATTGTATATCAGGGGTATATCTATATCTGCTCTTATCCTGCATCTATATCTGTCATCTATATCTGCATCTATATCTATATCTATATCTGCATCTATATTTGCAAATCTGCATCCTATATCCTATCAGTCTACATCTATATCGGCATCTACAGCTCTGCATCTACATCTATACTGCATCTACCACTTATATCGCCGTCTGGCATCTGCCATCTAACATCTATATCTCAGTCTGCAATATATAAAATTTCCCTTTGCATCTGGCATCTACAATCTATATCTATACTATATCTTGCATCTATATCTGGATCTAATAATCTTGCATCTGCATCTATATCTATAATCTATATCTAACTATCTGCATCTCATCTGCATCTACATCTATATAATGCATCTAACATCATATATCTGGCATCTACAATCTATATCTTATCTATGAATCTATATCTATAAGTCTGGCAACTATATCTTGCATCTATATCTGCATCTAACATCTACAGTCTAGTATCTGCTAACATCTGCCATCTGCATCTATAGTCTGCGACTATATCTACTATCTGCATCTATATCTGCATCTATATCGGTGCCTTAATATCTGCATCCGTATATCTGCATCTAATTCTATATTCTACATCTATATCGGCAATCTACATCCTGCATCTACCTATTCTGCATCTACATTCTAAATAATCTCTGCATACTTGCAATCTGCATCTGCATCGTACCATTCTATATTCTGCATCTACATCCTACAATGTCTATACTCTCATTCTGCATCTGCATCCTACATCTATATCTATCTACTATCCTGCATGCCTCATATCGCATCTAATATCTGCCATCTAAGTTGCATCTATATCCTGCATCTGCATCTTGCATCTATAATCCTGTGGCATCTGCATGCTGCATTCCTACATCGTATATCTGCATCTACATCTTTATATCTGCATCTCGCATCTACATCTATACTGATATCTATGATATATCTAGTAATCTGCATCTATACTCTGCACTCTATATCTGCCGATTAGCATCTACATCTATTATCTGCATACTGGCATACTATAGTCTGCATCTATATCTAGTATCATGCCATCTATTATCTGGACATCTATATCGCCATCTACAGTTATATCTGCTCTTACATCTGCATCCTATATCCTACTATCTGCATCTATACTATATCTATAAATCTCAATCTAATATCTGCATCTATATCTTGCATCTATTATCTAGTATCTATTCCTGCATCTAATATCTGCAATCGCTGCACTATATCTATATCGTAGGCATCGTGATATGGCATCTAACATCTGCACTACATCTAGTATCTGCAGTACATCTATAGTCTGCACTGAATCTGCTATCTACATCCTAACATCTATATCGCATCTAACACTGATATCTGGCATCGGCATCTGCATCTTAACATCTATACTCTATAATCTATATCTCATTATATCTGGCGATCTATAGTCTGCATCGGTAGATGCTTGCATCTAATATCCGCATCTGCCATTATATCTGCACTCTCTGCATCTATATCTGCATCTGCATCTGCATCTACATCTTACCTGCATCTGCAATTACATCTGAGTATCTAATATCTATCATCCTGCATCTATATCTGCATGCTATATGTGCATCTATATCTGCATCTATACTCTTGCAATCATGCTGCTGGCATCTACATCTAATATCCTGCATCTACATCTATATCTGGCATCTGCATCTAATCTGGGCATCTGTGCATCTACCATCTATATCTCATATCTATTCTGCATCGTATATCTGCAGTCTAATTCTGCATCTACATTAACATCTATATCTTGCAATCTACATCTTATATTGCATCGACATCTATATCTGCATCTGCAAGTATATCTGCATTATACTATCTCTGCATCTATATTGCGATCTATAGATCTGCAATGCTACATCTAATAATTCTGCATCTAACATCTGCATCTATATCTTGCATCTATATCTGCATCCTATATCTATATCTGAAATCTATACTGCAATCTAATATGTGCAATCTATTATTCTATGTGTCATCTATATCTGCATCTACATCTGCCATCTATATCTGGCATGCTATAATCTATATTCTAGCTATCTATTCCTGTGACACTCATTAGATTATCTTTGCCGCAACTACTATAGCTCTGCATCCCTCAATCAAAAAATCATAGATCTGCCGATCAGGGGGGCTTTGACGAGGACATCCTAACCCTTGAATCTGCGCATCTATACAAATGCTAGGACCTCCTCAAATGCTATAGGGTGGGCATCTTACATTTCTGCTAATCGTGCTATCTATATAGTGCACACCTCTAGCATCTAATATTCCTCTCTAGAGTGTGGCAAAAAATGAACAAACGGGAGGTAGCCCGTGAAAAGAAACCGAGTAGCAGATAAACTCAGATGTGATCCGCATAGGAAAATAACACTGGAAATGCAGATGACATTGGATAATGATAAGAGAAATCAGACACACGACACTACTCAGATCGTACAGAATACTCAACACAGCATACCACCACACACTCCACGGAGGCAGATGCACCAGGTGAAATATGATTCTGCAGATATAAGCCAATAAGTATTGATTGCAAGATATATGCATGCCCCACGGGGGAGTTATAGTGATGCAGATCTAAGCTATAATCATATTACTAGAACTAAGGTTAAGACTGCATTAGATATTTTTATTTGGTTAGATGCATTGTAAGTGATTTATCGTATACAGGGAACATTGAATATACAGAAATGTGCCCCTCACCGCCTCACACTACGCACTTTGATGTTTAAGATAAAAACCATAGTAACTGTCTAAATTAGTATCAGACTAGAAGCGAGATAGGGTAGATGTATGAAAGATGTTGGCACAAAGCACTGACCTGGAGAGTGTCAGCAGATAGTAAAGACCCCTGCAGAAAATCGCTGAGGGCATGACGATGACTATACGCATGTATGAGGTCGGCAGATATGCGCAATAGCTGCATGATCATAGGGTACGGGTGTGAATGAGTACCAATAGACTTTTATCTATGAGGAAACGAGCTTGGAATATAGCATAGTGTGGACGAATATAAGATTATATATGATTGTGATCAGAGAAGCAATTTGGTCGATCTGACATATGAAAATGCATGACTGATACAGATTAGTTAAGCATATGAGGACGATACGCATGCGGGATAGTACGGATTTTGTTGGAGAGGAACAGAAACATTTGGGGCTGATGAGTGGACGGGTGCCCAGAATATTGAGGATCGTTGCTGTCCTGCACTACTATGATGGGTTCAGCATAGGCGTAGGAGATATTAGGTGTAGTGTTGATATGAATGTAGATTGCATGCACTTTTGCACGACTATTGTATGGATTGCAGAATGGCCTAGATACTAACACCCCGGGATTGTGGGAAGATAAGCAAGATATCACCAGAACGACTCGACACTCGCAAGATGCACAGATGCCCAACGCACAATAGACGAACTGCCTCAGATCATATGATGGCCTCTGCAGATGGTAATAGCATGCACGATTTAGGTAGGAGCAGATAGTTAGAATATAGATATAGATGTAAGGGATGCGCAGATGCAGATATTAGATGTAGAAAATGCAGATGCAAATGCAGAAGGAACTTAGGTCGGATGGGCAGGAGGATCCAGTAGAGGTTAAATGGCAGATACGCAGACTACTTAAAGTCTGCGGGATTTTCAGTATAAGGGAGGGGTACCAGAAGAGTCGCCCCAGCTGGGAATAAGTAAGGGCCAGCAGGAATTGCAGAATCTCTTGGGATTTCTGAAGAGTGAACAGGGAGCTCGAAAGGCTCCCGCGCGGGCATAAATCACTTGGATAGGGGGGACCGATACTAGACTGTGAAGGGCTTTTACCGGTTGAGGGGAACAGAAACAATTGGCCAGCATAACGCCCTAGGGATGTCCTTGATATAAGGAGGGGTGGATAAAGAAGCCTTAGCCTAGATTTATTTAGCATTGCGTAAAACGGGGCAAAGTAAGGGTTCAACTGGGGACTGCAAGATGCGACGGTGCGAGGATAGAAGATCGTCACCGGTTATGCCAAGACAGGGGCCGACGCGATTAAATACGAGTGATATGAATGCAGATGGTAGATGCCGAGGGGAGCCGCAAGTCTGAACTACTGTAGTGTTCGAATGGTAGGGAATACTCAGAAGAGTAGCTTCCGTGGGTCTATTAGCGGGAGTGCAAGAATACTAGAGGGACTACAAATGCATGGGAGTAATTAGGGATAGAGTAGACCTACTTCTCATACTTGAGGTTGACAGAATGATAGGCGAATGACGAGAGGCTATCTTACACACCGATGCGAATATACGATGGATAGGGGCACGAAGGTCAACCGGGAGT
>NW_019943482.1:123115-138493 GCF_002910315.2 Salvelinus sp. IW2-2015 | reverse complement strand
GAAAGTAGAGATTATTTGTGCTATCTATGCAAGCCTCGCTCTGTCTTACAGAGACTCCGGGGACTTTCAGTGCAATCTGTCATCCCGTTGGTGTATCGGACCCTATGTTAGTTATTACAAAATTTTGTTGGTCGCACTCCAGTGGAAAGCCAAGGAACTTGAAACTACAGTCGCAGCGTGGAGCCACTTGCTCACACTCTGAATGCTCGCACACATTATGTACAGAATAGAAAAAGATAGAGAAAATGGGGGGGCGTGCTCGTTGGATACTACTTTATTCTACTTGGTCCGCAGCTTATATATAATTAGATATCCAACTCTTATGTTAGTGTCATCGTGTTCATCCACAATCTGTCCTTGTCTGATCACAACTACAATGGCCTTTTTGGGTAAACTTTGCCACGGCTCTAAGAGCGAGCGGCGTGTTTGTATGTGTGGGTCTCCTCCTTGGCCACAACCCCACCACAGCCCAGGTCTCGGTCGTTGGGAGTGGCGCTATGATGTTAACCATCAAGGTCCTATACCCAACTGCCGAAGAGTTTGTTGTCCATGTCCCAGGTGGGGGTGGCAAAAATTAAATGGGGAAATGGGGGGTGGTTTTTTTTTTTTTTTTTTTTTTTTTGGGAAGTTCGTGCCTAGCCGTGCAGTCCAAGAGTGAAGAGGGGAGTAACAGGAGGGGGCTGAGCACGGCACCCCTGAGGGGCCCTGTGTTGAGGTATTCAGCGTGGCGGATTGTGTTGTTAGCCCCTGGTGTGCTACTTAAAGTCCCCAGGACATTCCACCAGTTATAGCGCCCTTACCACTCTCAGAGGGACCGGCCAGTCAGGGAAGTCCAGGGATCCAGTTTGCAGAGGGAGGTGTTAGGTTATTTTTGTTGTGACCAGGGCATGGTGTCACTTCTGGTTCTTCTTGTTGGTTGTGCTCATGTGCATTTATTGATGGAGAATTTGTTACAGAGGAGTCTAATGCTTTTTAAAAGACTGGATCATGGTGTTTGTTATGTTTTTAATTCTGTATGTATTGATTGTTGCTGCCTTCTTGGCCAGGTTCTCCCGAAAGTTGAAAAAAGAGACTGTGGGTCGCCACAAATGGGCCTTTCCTGGTTAAATAAAGGTTTAAATAAACAAATATCTATACCTGATGCCCTCCCTGATCCTCAGAGACCCTAGTGGTCCCCACTCTCCTCCGCTCCCTTTTCCCTGTCCGTCGTGGTTGCGCACCGTGGTAGGGCGCGGCTGGTCTGCAAAGAGTGGTCTATCTGTCCATCACGGCTCTGCAGCTCTCACTCTTGTCTCTCTCAGCTGGGTCTTCAGTAGGGAAAAGCTCATGAACAGCTTGCTGGTCACCCTCCCGCCTGGGAGTTCACGCAGTCACCCGCTGCTTCAAAACAACGAGATCTCAACCCAGACTTCTGACACACACCTGGAAAGGTAAAGAGGGAGGGTGGTGGACAGAGGATGAAAATAAACCCCTGCTCTTATTCACCAATCATTCCCTCAGTAATCCTCCTCTCTCTATGCCTGTCCTTCCGTCTTCTTAGTTTCAATTGACCCCCTCTTCCATCCTACTACTCCCGCTCATCTTCACACCCAACTCCCATCCTCCTAAACCCCTCATCTTCCCCACTCCATCCTCCTACCCCTCAACCTCCCCACTCCATCCTCCTACCCCTCACCTTCCCCACTCCATCCTCAACCTACTCCCTCATCTTCTCGCCCCCCCCACTCGCATCCTCCCTACCCCTTCCCTTCCCCACTTAGTCCGCTGGTCCATTGCTTATCCATGCACTTCGAGCTACCCTCACCTTCCCCTCTCACTGAGGACGCGCGAGATCACTCTCTGAAACTTCTAACCCTCTCACCTTCCCCTCACTCCATCCTCCTACCCTCAACCTTCCACTCCATCCCTCCTACCCCGTCACCTTCCCACACTCGCATCCTCCTACTCCCTCACGCTTCCCACTCCAGTCTCCTAATGGAGCTGCCTACTTAGTCAATGAATATCATCCCATCACCTTCCTCTCTCACCACATCCTCGCTACTCCCTCGACCTTCCCACACACTAGGTGTCCAATTCCTCCCTACCTTCCTTTGTTCACATCTCAGCTTTCACCCACTCCATCTCCTAAGTGGAAAAGCCGCCCAAATGTGGCAATCATTCCGGCCCATACAGTCCGAAATAGAGCACAATCCTCATCTACTCCCTCAATCTTCCCCCCACTGCATCAATCTTGTGGATCTGTTGCGCAGTCTCGCGGCTACTGCGGTATGCACCCACGTCATCTTCCTTGGAGTGGGTCTATGTCGGCCACTTTCTTGGCGCGCGACTCTCTAATGGTTGTCTGCATCTCGTTGTAAAGAGCCATGACCAGCCTTCTCCAAAGGCACTTCATCGGCTCACATACTTCCCGACCAGCTGAAGTGCCACTCCCATCCCGAGGTCGGTAGTCCTACCCCTCATCTCCCCACCATCCATTCTCAGTCTTAAAGGCGCCAGGTCTATTCTACCCCACCTCCAAAGTCCTCTTAAACGCCGCTCTACCTCTTTTCCCCACTCCAGTCCTCTACTTCCCCTCATCTTCCCACCCCATCCTCCACCCACGGACACAGTCAACCTTTTCCCGCGACACTACATCCCGCCTACTAACCGCCTGTCAGTTTTCCGTCCACTCCCAGGTCCTTGCCTACCCTCATACTTCCCCTGCACTTTTACACACCAATCCATCCCTACTTAATCGCCTCTCAACCGTTCCAGTTATTAACACCGTCCATCCTCCTACTCCTCATCTTCCCCAACTCCAAAGTCTCAGCTTCTACCCTCATCTCCCACTCACGCATCCGTGCGACCACAGGGACCGAGGTCTACTTCCACGCAACTTACCCCATCACTGCCTAAGTCCTCCTCCCTACGAACCGACATTTGCATTTACTTTACTTGCCCACGTCCATCCTCGTGCGTACAGCGCACCACTCACCTTTCCCACTCCCATCCTCCTACCCCTCATCTTCCCCACTCCATCCCTCCTACTTTTCTCACCTTCGCCCACTCCATTCCTCCTACCCACTCACTCTTTTCCCCACTTCCCAATCCTCACTACCACACTCACCTTTCCCCCACTCCCATCCCTACCCTCTCAAACCTTCCCACACACCCAATCCTCCTACCCACTCACCTTCCCACTCCATCCTCCTACCCTCTCACCTTCCTCACCATCCCTCCTACCCCTGCCTCACCTTCCCACACTCCTAATCCTCCTACCCCTCACCGTTCCCATCCATCATCCCTCCCTGCTCAACCTTCCCACTCATCCTCCTACCCACTCCCTTCCCCAAACTCCAGTCCTCACTAACCTCTCACCTTCCCCCATCCTCCTACCTCAAGGCCTCACTTTCCCCACTCCATCTCCTACCGCAGGCTCCCTTCCACTCCTCATCCCTACCCGATTCACCTTCCCTTCTACCCCCTTCACCTCCCACCCATCCTCTACCATTCGCCATCATCTTCCCACCCATCCTCCTAGACCCTCACCTTCCCACACTCCATCCTCCTACCCCCTCATCTTCCCCCAAGTCCATCCTCGCTACACCCTCATCTTCCGCACACTTCCAAATCCTCCTACCCATCGATCTTCCCCATCCATCCTCCCTACCCCTCCATCTTCCTAAAACCGCCTCTATCTTCCCTCTATCTCCTACCCCCTCACCTTCCCACGCTACCCGGTTCACTCCATTTCCTCCCTCACCTCCGCACTCCATCGCTCCTACCCCTCCATCTTCCCCAACTCATCCTCCTACCCCCTACCATTTCCTTACCCGCCTCAATCTTCCCACTCTATCCTCGTTACCCCTCATCTTCCCCCACCCCCATCTCCAGCTACCGGCTCATTTCCCGCACTCCCATCCCTCCTACCTCCCTCAATCTTCCCCACTCCCATTCTCCTACCCGCCTCACACTTCCCCCCCCAATCCTCTACCCCTCATCTTCCCTCATCCATCCTCTCTAACCGCCTCATCTTCCCCACTCATCCATCCTCCTACCACCTCAATCTTCCCCACTCCATCGCCTCCTAACCCCCATCTTCCCCATCCATCCTCGCTACCCTCACCTTCCCCACTCCCATCCTCCTACCGCCGTCATCTTCCCCACTCCATCCCTCGCTACCCCCCTCCCTTCCCGCAACTCCATCCCTACCCACCTCGACCTTCCCCAATCTCCCATCCTCCTACCACCTCAATCCTTCCCACCTCCAATTCCTCCTACCCCTTCACCTTCCCACTCCATCCTCCTACCTCACCTTCCCCACTCCATCCTCCTACCCCCCTGCACCTTCCCATGCCATAACTCCTACCACCTCATCTTCCCCGCACCCAAATCCTTTCTAACTACCCCCTCACGCTTCCCACTTCCAATCTCCTCCCGCGCTGTCACCTTCCCATCCATCCCTCCTACGCCTCACCTTCCCCCACCCCATTCCCTCCTACCGGCGCTCATCTTCCCCACCGCCATCGCTGCCTACAGCCATCATTTTCCCCGCACTCCATTCCTCCTACCTCACCCTTTGCCCCACTCCATCCTCCTATCCACGTCACATTTCCCTTCCACTCACATTTTCCGCCCCTCCATCTCCTACCCTCACCTTACCCCCACTCCATCCTCCTACCCGCTTCAATCTTCACCAACCCCATCTCCTACACGGCCTCAATCTTCCCCCCACCCCACCTCCATCCTCCTAACCCGCTCACTTCCCCACTCCCATCCTCACTACCGGGCCTTCAATCTTCCCACACCCGCCATCCTCTCTACAACCATGGCCTCATCTTCCACTTCCATGCGCTCCTAACCGCCCCACCTTCCACTTCCAGTCCTCCTACCTCATCTTGCCCCACTCCATCCTCCTACTACCCCACTTCACCTCCCCCACTCCATCCTCCTAACCCTGCCTCAAATCTTCCCACCCACTCCTCACTACCCCTCTCTTCCCCCACTCCCATCCTCCCTACCCCCTCATCTTCCCCACTCCATCCCTCCTACCCGCCTCATCTTTCCCCACTCCAATCCTGCCTACCTGCTTCCCTTCCCCACCCCCAATCTCCTTACCACTCTCAACCGTCCCCACTCATCCTTCTCAAACTTCGTCACCTGCCACTGAGTGTTCCTCCAGAGTAGGGCTGGTTTCCCTTGAAGACTCCCCTGACCTCTCTCTGTCTCCCCCCTGTCCAGAGCATCCAGTTCCTCTGCAGTCCTGTTCCGTCTCTGCTGGGCCTTGTTACAGCTGCAGCTGCAGTGCCACGCTCTGAATGGTGGGCAGCTGGGGAAATCTGACGCGCTTGGCGGGTGGACAGATGCTTTCAACTCCTTCCAACTCATTCTCGCCACAGACGTGTTTTACGCTGTCAAAACACCTTACAAGAAGAGGGAAGTGAGAGGGAAGGGAGGGAGGAGAAAAAGAAAGAGATTAATAAGACGCACACCTACATGCCCAGCACAACACACACTACACCACACACACACACACCACACTCATCATCCTGCACGATGGCTCCTTCAACTCTCAATCCAGGTTCCTCTCATACTGTTTCAGCTCAAGTTCCTTCTCCACCAGCCTCTCTCCAGACACGCACCGGGACAGTCAACCAACCAACCAATCAATCACAACCAATCAATTCAACCAAAACAGTCAAACCAACCAAACAACCAACCAAACAATGCACCCAATCAACCAACCAACAAACAGCAGAACCAATATCAAATCAACCAACCAATACCCAACCAATTCAATCAACCAACTGATCCATGCATACCATCACTGTCAACCACCTCCTCTACAGAGAGTGCAGTTCATAAGGGGGCGGAGCCTCCTCCGATAGGCGCCAGGCGGCTGAAGCCGTTTGCCATGCTACGACACGACATTGGCCATCCTCCTGCCATGGCGACCCCCGACGACCCCCAACCTGTGATGCTCGGTCCAGAGGAAGCAATGGAGTTTTGATGTGGCCCATGGAGGACTGAGGTGTAAGAGACATACATCTTCATACATCATGCACTATCCTCCTCATCATCAGTGATCTTACACACAGAAAACAGACACAGATGACAAACACAGACACAAGCAGACACAGAGACAAGAACAAGAACAGAGACAAGCAACACAGAGACAGGACAGACACAGAGACAAACAGCCACAGAACAGACAGACACAGAGACAGACAGACACAGACAGACACAGAGACAGACAGACACAGAGACAGGTACAGACAAGAGACAGGACAGACGCCGAGAACAGACAGACGGCCGAGAACAAGCAGACACAGAGCAGACAGAGACAACACAGAGACGCAACAGGACACAGAGACAGACCACAAGACAGACAGGACACAGAGACAGACAGACACAACGGACAAACAGACACAGAGAAAGAAACAGACACAGAAGACAGACACCATAGACAAACAGACACAGAGACAGACAGACACAGAGACAGAACAGACACAGAGACAGACAGACACAGAGACAGACAGAAACAAGACAGAACACAGCTAAAACAGGACGACAGAGACAGACAGACACAGAGACAGACAGGAAACAGAGACAGACAGACACAGATACAAACAGAACATGACAGAGAGCAGTACAGACACAGAGACAGACAGACCACAAGGACAGACAGACACAGAAGACAGACAAGAAACAGAGACAGACCAAAAACAGATACAAACAGACCACAGACAGGCACAGACAGCAACGACAGAGAAGACACAGAGACAGAGAGAGCAAGAGACAGACAAAAACAAGAGACAGACACCAGAGACAGACACAGAGACAGACAGACACGGAGACAGACAAGACCACAGATACAACAGACCACAGAGACAAGGCAGACACAGAGAGCAAGCAGACACAAGAAGACAGACAACACAGAGACAAAGCAGAACAGAACAGACAGACACAGACACAGAGACCTAAACAGACACAGAGACAAAACAAGACACAGAGACAAACAGACACAGATACAAGCAGACACAGAGACAAACTAGCCACAGCCACAGAGGACAGACAGACACAGAGACAAGACAGACACAGAGACAGACAGACGCAGAGACAGACAGACCGCAGAGACAAAGCGAGACACAGAGACAGACACAGAGACAAGCAGACAAGAGACAAGCAGACACAGGAACAGACAGACCACAGAGACAAACAGACACAGAGACAGAAAAGATACAGACGACAGAGAGCAGACACATAGACAAACAGGACACAGAGACAGACAGTACAACAGCGAATACAGACACATGAGCGACATACAGACACGAGACAGAAAGAACGAGACAGCAGGAGACAGAGACAGACAGAGACAGAACAGACATGACACACAAGAGACAGACAGACACAGAGACAGACAGACACAGAGACAGAACACAGAGACAGACATCAGACAGACACAGAGATTAAACAGACACAGAATGAGTCAGACACAGAGAGACAGACACAGACACAGAGCAGACTGACACAGAGACCAGACAGACACATGAGACAGCGACACAGAATGAGTCAGAACACAGAGAGACAGACACAGAACAGACACAGAGGCAGACTGACAACAGAATGAGACAGACAACGAGAGAGAATTACAACAAGAAGACACACATAGAAGACAGAACACATAGACAGACAGACACAGAGACAGAAAGACACAGAGACAGACAGACGCAGAGACAAGCAACCACAGAGACAGACACAGAGACAGGACACAGGAGACAGACAAGAGAGACAGACACAGAGACAGACACAGAGACAGACACAGAGAGAAACAGGAGTTTGACGCTGATTGTGAGCCAGTGTGGATCTGAAGGAGGTCTGTATTGGAGGAAAGACTGTTCATGGAGTCTATGCCAGAGTCTGACAGGTTGTCCAATCCTCTTCTGAACTCAGATACCACGCACTGACGCTACCTGGCCTGTATCACCAACATTCCACTGTTATCATAACATTCATCAATCATCAATCATCATCATCACTATCAGAATCACATACAAATGTACCATTAATATGAAAAAAAAAAACTCTAGTTTTCCTGATCATCATCACCATGAACTATCGAGAATCACCATAACAAAAATGTACGATATTATCATGAACTAGTTTCCCTAATGTCATCTAATGTATGATAATGTAATAAATGAACTAGGTTCCTAATCAATCCTAATGTAATGATAATTAATAATTGACTAGTTTCCTAATCATCCCTAATGTATTGATATTAATATGAACTAGTTTTCCTAATCATATCTAATGTATTGATAATTAAGTATGAACTAGTTTTCCTATATCTCCTAATGTATTGATAAGTAATATGAAACTAGTTTCCTAATCATTCTAAATGTATGATAATTTAATAGATTGAACTAGTTTTCTAATCAATCTAATGTATTGAATAATTAAATTATGAACTAAGTTTCCTATCAATCCTAACTGTATGGATAATTAATATGAACTAGTTTCCTAATCATCCTAATGTATTAATTAATTATATGACTAGTTTCTAATCATACGCTAATGTATTGATAATTAATATGAACTAGTTTTCCCTAATCATCCCTAATGTATTAATAATTAATATGAACTAGTTTTCACTAATCATATAATGTATTGAATAAAGTCCCTTCTCCGCTGGGACGTTTTTAAAAAAGAAACAACAACACAGAACAGTGCACATGTTTCAGGACAGAAATCCAGACTAAAAACGGGGCGCGTGTGTTTGGAGCACCTTGGTTCGCTGGAGGTGGGTCTCCGTGGCGGGAGGGTGAGGAGGAAGAAGAGGGAGGTGGAGACAGCTCTAGGTGTGTGTGCGTAGGCCCGGTTGGAGGGCCCGTTGGACGGGCCCTGGTTCTGAGTCCCTCATCTTGGCCAGGGTAGAGGTTCTACGCATGGAACTGAAGTTCGTGTTGGGTGTGAAACGGGCTTGAAGGCAGCATGGGCTGAGACGGAGGACTGACGGAGAAAGAGGGAGGGAAGGGAGGGAGGGAGGGAGAGAGGAGGGAGGGAGAGGAGAGAGAGAGAGGGAAGAGGGAGGGAGGAGGGAGGGAGGGAAACGGGAGGGAGGGAGGGAGGGAGGGGAGGGAGGGAGGGAGGAGGGAGGAGTAGAAGAGTAGTAGCTTAAACTGTCAGGGTGGAGTGAGAGAAGACATGGTAGAGAGTTATAGAGAGACAGACAGAAGAAAGGTATAGAGACGGTATAAGAGAAGTAGATATAGAGAGACAGGTTAGAGAGTTATAGAGAGAACAGGTAGAGAAGTTATAGAGAGACAGGTAGAGATTTATAGAGAGACAGGTAGAGAGGTAAATAGACAGACAGACAGGTAGAGAGGGTATAGAGAGACACAGACCAGGTAGGAGAGTATGAGAGAACAGGACAGGTAGAGAGGTATAGAGACGGACAGCAGGTAGAGAGGTATAGAGAGACAGGTATGAGAGGTTAAGAGACAGGTCGAGAGTTATAGAGGACAGGTTAGAGAGTTATAGAGAGACAGGTGACGTAAAGAGAGATAGGTAGAGAGTAGTAGAGAGAAGTACAGGAGACAGACAGTATAGAGTAAGAAGACAGACAGGTAGAGAGGGTACTACGGAGAGAACAGACAGGTAGAAGGGTATGAGAGCAACAGGTAGAGAGGTATAGAGAGACAGGTAGAGAGGTATAGAGAGAACGTCGAATTAAGCCAGAGCTCGAGAGTTAATCGGAGGAGAGATCAGGTTCGAGAGGTTAATAGAGCGAGAGATCAGGTAGAGAGGTATAGAGAGACAGACAGTGTAGAGAGTATAGAGAGACAGAGTAGAGAGTAGTTAAGGAAGAGACAGTAGAGAGAGGTATAGAGGAGAAGACCGAAACAGGGAGAGAGGTATAGAGAGACGACAGGGAGAGAGGTTATTTAGAGAGACAGACAGAGAGGTAGGACGACAGGTAAAGTAATGAGAGACAGACAGGGTAGGGTTATAGAGAGACAGGGAGAGAGGTTATAGAGAGACGACAGGTAGGAGAGGTATAAGAGTAGACCAGGTCGAGAAGTTTTAATAGAGAGACAGGTCGAGAGGTATGAGAGACAGACAGAGAGAGTATAGGAGAGACAGACCAGGTAGAGAGGTAATAGAGAGACAGGTCGACGAGGTATAGAGAGGAACAGTAGAGAGAAGACAGCAGTAGAGAGGTTATAGAGAACAGAACAGGTAAGGAGGTATAGAAGAGACAGAACGGTAGAGAGGTAGAGAGAGACAGACAGGGTAGAGGAGGTATAGAGAGACAGACAGGTAAGAGAGTGTATAGAGAGACAGAAGTGAGAGGTATAGAGAGACAGGTTTAGAGAGGTATAGAGAGACAGGTAGAGAGGTTATAAGAGAGACAGGAGAAGAGGCGTAGAGATGTATAAGAGAACAGACGAGGGGAGAAGAGGTATAGAGAGACAGACAGGGAGAGAGGTATAGAGAAGACAGAAGGGAGGGTTATAGAGAGACAGACAGGGTAGAGAGGTATAGAGAGACAGACAGGGAGGTTATAAGAAGACCAGGGGAGAGAGGTATAGAGAGGGACAGGACTAGGGAGGGTTAATAGAGAGACAAGGTAGAGAGGTATTATGGAGAAGACAGACAGGTAGAGAGGTATAGAAGAGATAGACAGGGAGTAATAGAGAGATGTAGAAGTGGAAAGGAGAAATGAGAGAGAAAGAAGGCCAGAGACTTGGGAGAAAGAGAGACAAATAATTAGAAAAGGTGCAGAGAGCTAGAAGGAGACAGAGCAGAGAGAGAGAGAGAGAGAGAGAGAACAGAGACCAGAGGACCAAGAGCAGAGAGACAGAGAGACAGAGAGAGAGACAGAGAGACAGAGGAGACAGAAGAGAGAGAGGAGAGAGAGGGCGTAAAGGTGGAGATGGCAATGCTAGAGGTTAAAGAGACAGAGAGAAGCCCACCACTCCACCCTGGACTTGAGAATAGCCTTTACGACGCAGGTCATCCACCATCTACAAGGCAGCAGTGCCGCATCTTCGCCCCGGACCCTAAAGGACATCGCTCTTGCAAATGCAGCCCCCAACACTTACACAGGCGCCAACAGATCAAATAGACACCCCGCCCAGAACCAGCGCGGACCATCCTCGTCAAGAACCCTGCGGGACCCCCTGGACCTACAATAGAAGAGGACCCACGCCAAGAAGGACCTACATCCAGACCACAACAGCCACCAAGCCACATCCATACCACCGCACCCCCCAAACCAATCAATACCCCTCCCCCCACCCCCAAGTCAACCATCCCACGCCCCCATTTAAGACCCGTCAGATCAAGACCCAACCCCTCTTGCGCCACAACAATGCCCCCCACGCCTGCAAAGAGGGCATCAAGAATGGACGTCACAACATACGCCCAAGGCGTGACGCAGGCAAACAGGCCTCAACCCCCACTTCTTACAACTAGCCCAAGTCAATGGGAATGTACCAGATGCTCAGCAGCTTCTGCTCACACTTTACGGGTCTAAGGCCAAACCACCACGACTAATTTATGGAACAAAGCCTTCACTTTCTCATTCTTGGAATAATCCCAACAGGCCTGAGGTCTCTGCCTTTGGCCTAAGAGCAGTAACTGGAACTTCATCAAAGTTAATTGGAAATACAAGACATTGTCATCCTAACAAGAAACATTAGGTATAGAGGAGACGGACCCACCTGGTTCCCTCCTAGGTTCAAGAGAGTGGGTAGTTCCCATCCACCAAAACTACCAGTGTGTGAACAGGAGAAGGACTCAGGAAGTATGTTTTAATTGTATATAGAGCACTTTAACATAACACTCTATTATATTAATCAAAAGGGAACATTTACATTTGGCTTGAAATTCAGAGTAAGTGAAATGATCTCAACAGAGAAAATTCCTCCTCCGTGTGCTACCCTATGATCCTCCCCTAGAATCCCCATAGCTTTAATGAAGACACCTTCTCCATCCTGGAGGGGGAAATTTCAATCATTTCCCAGGCCCCAGGATATGTACCAGGTCTGTGGTGACCTAAATGCCAGAACCGGAACAAGAACCTGAACCGCCTCAGCACACATGGGGACAACAACCTACCTGAGGTGACAGCATTCCCTCCCCATATGCCCCCCTAGGCACAACTATACAACATAACCAACTAAAACAGGTCACAACTCCTGCAGCTCTGTCGCACGCTTGTCTTACATACATAGTCAATGTAGGCTTTCGAGGGGACTCCTATGGTAGGTACACCTATAACTCATCTCTTGGCAGTAGTACTGTACAGTCGTGGCCAAAAGTTTGAGAATGACACAAATATTAATTTCCACAAAGTTTGCTGCCTTCAGTGTCTTTAGATATTTTCGTTCAGATGTTACTATGGAATACTGAAGTATAATTACAAGCATTTCATACGTGTCAAAGGCTGTTTATGACAATTACATGATGTTGATGCAAAGAGTCAATATTTGCAGTGTTGACCCTTCTTTTTCAAGACTGCTGCAATCCGCCCTGCATGCCTGTCAATTAACTTCTGGGCCACATCCTGACTGATGGCAGCCCATTCTTGCATAATCAATGCTTGGAGTTTGTTCAGAATTTGTGGGTTTTTGTTTGTCCACCTGCCTCTTGAGGATTGACCACAAGTTCTCAATGGATTAAGATCTGGGGGAGTTCCCTGGCGATGGACCCAAAATATCGATGTTTTGTTCCCCGAGCCACTTAGTTATCACTTTTGCCTTATGGCAAGGTGCGTCCATTCATGCTAGAAAAGCATTGTTCGTCCACCAAACTGTTCCTGGATGGTTGGGGAGAGTTGCTCGTTGTGGAGGATGTGTTGGTACCATTCTTTATACATGGCTGTGTTCTTAGGCACAATTGTGAGTGATGCCCACTCCCTTGGCTGAGAAGCAACCCCACACGTGAATGGTCTCAGGATGCTTTACTGTTGGCATGACACAGGATTGATGGTAGATGGCTCACCTTGTCTTCTCCGGACAAGCTTTTTTTTCTGGATGCCCGAACAATTGGAAAGGGGATTCATCAGAGAAAATGGACTTTACCCCAGTCCTCAGCAGTCCAATCCCTGTACATTTTGCAGAATATCAGTCTGTCCCTGATGTTTTTCCTGGAGAGAAGTGGTCTTCTTTACTGACCTTCTTGACACCAGCCATGCCTCCAAAAGTCTTCGTCTCACTGTGCGTGCAGATGCACTCACTATACCCTGCTGCTGCCATTCCTGAGCAAGCTCTGTACTGGTGGTGCCCCGATCCCGCAGCTGAATCAACTTTAGAAGATGGTCCTGGCGCTTGCTTGACTTTCTTGGGTGCCCTGAAGCCTTCTTCACAACAATTGAACCGCTCTCCTTGAAGTTCTTGATGATCCGATAAATGGTTGATTTAGGTGCAATCTTACTGGCAGCAATATCCTTGCCTGTGAAGCCCTTTTTGTGCAAAGCAATGATGACGGCACGTGTTTCCTTGCAGGTAACCATGGTTAACAGAGGAAGAACAATGATTCTAAGCACCACCCTCCTTTTGAAGATTCAAGTCTGTTATTCGAACTCAATCAGCATGACAGAGGGATCTCCAGCCTTGTCCTCGTCAACACTCACACCTGTGTTAACGAGAGAATCACTTACAGAATGTCAGCTGGTCCTTTTGTGGCAGGGCTGAAATGCAGTGGAAAGTTTTTMGGGGGATTCAGTTCATTTGCATGGCAAAGAGGGACTTTGCAATTAATTGCAATTCATCTGATGACTCTTCATAACATTCTGGAGTATATGCAAATTTCCATCATTCAAACTGAGGCAGCAGACTTGTGTGAAAATTTATATTTGTGTCATTCTCAAAACMTTTGGCCACAACTGTAGACTACTTGATCACTGACCTCAACCCAGAGTTTCTCAGAGCGTTCACAGTCAACCCACTGACACCCCTATCAGATCACAGCAAAATGACAGTCTACTTGTGACAGAGCAATACTCAATCATGAGGCATCAAAGCCAAAGGAACTGAGTAATATTAAGAAATGCTATAGATGGAAGGAATGTACTGTGGAAACCTACCAAAAAACAATTAGGCAACAACAAATTCAATCCCTTTTAGACAACTTCCTGGACAAAATATTCCACTGTAATAGTGAAGGTGTAAACTTGGCAGCAGAAAACCTAAACAGTATATTTGACTTCTCAGCTTCCCTAACAGAAAACTGAAGAAAATGAACAACAATGACAAATGGTTTGATGAAGAATGCAAAAACCTAAGAAAGAAATGGAGAAACCGATCCAACCACAAACAGAGACCCAGAAAACCTGAGTCTACGCCTTCTCTATGGTGAATCACTAAAGCAATACAGAAATACACTACGGAAAAAGAAGGAACAGCATGTTAGAAATCAGCTCAATGTAGTTGAAGAATCCATAGACTCTAACCAATTCTGGGAAAATTGTAAAACAACAACACAAAGAATTATCTTTACCCAAAACGGAGATGTATGGGTAAACCACTTCTCCAATCCTTTTGGCTCTATAACAAACAACAAAAACATTTACATGATCCAATACAAATCTTAGAATAAACTATTAAAGACTACCAGAACCCACTGGATTCTTCAATTACCTTGAATGAACTACAGGACAACATACAATCTCCAACCCAAAAAGGCCTGTGGTGTCGATGGTATCCTCAATGAAATGATCAAATATACAGACCAAAAATTACAAATGGCTATACTAAAACTCTTGAACATCATCCTCAGCTCTGGCATCTTCCCCAATATTTGGAACCAAGAACTGATCACCCCAATCCACAAAAGTGAAGACAAATTTGACCCCATTAACTACCGTGGGATATGCGCCAACAGCAACCTTGGGAAAATCCTCTGCATTGTCATTAACAGCCCACAAAATGAGGTGGAAACTGAGCTGCACTTCCTAACCTCCTGCCAAATGTATGACCCTATTAGAGAAACATATTTCCCTCAGATTACACAGACCCACAAAAAATTCGAAAACAAACCCGATTTTGATAAACTCCCATATCTACTGGGTGAAATACCACAGTGTTCCATCACAACAGCAAGATTTGTGACCTGTTGCCACAAGAAAAGGGCAACCAGTGAAGAACAAACACCATTGTAAATACAACCCATATTTACGTTTATTTATTTTCCCTTTTGTACTTMAACTATTTGCACATTGTTACAACACTGTAAATAGACATAATATGACATTTGTAATGTCTTTATTCTTTTGGAACTTCTGTGAGTGTAATGTTTACTGTTCATTTTTATTTCACTTTTGTATATTATCTACTTCACTTGCTTTGGCAATGTTAACATATGTTTCCCATGCCAATAAAGCCCATTGAA
>NW_019943482.1:117155-120904 GCF_002910315.2 Salvelinus sp. IW2-2015 | reverse complement strand
ACGGCAACGCGAAGTCTACAAGGAGAGCAATTACCGATTAGAAGAGTGAAGCCAACATGCTCTGTATCATTACATGAGGACGTTGCCTTAATTACTGTACGGAAAACCAACTCAATTAAATTCGCTCTGGGCACAGAGGACGATTTTATCTGATAGTATACTCCTGGAAGCCCCCGATCCTCTGAACGATAGGGGACGTCTTTTTAGCAGTGAGCTCTGAAGCCTTAACACCTGTATCTCTGGACAGAGGGGGAGGCCACCTTGTGCCATCGTAATACGCTGAAACTCGAACATTCTCTTCGGACGAGAAACCTCCCTTGCGCCGTTAGATACTGCAGCGCCGAAGTCCACACATCTCTCGGACAGCAAATGACTGTCCTTCCCTAATACTCCTGATCCAACATGTCTCCTCTAAGACAGAGGGAACGCCTTGTAAGTACTGCCTAGCCACAGTTCTCTGCACAAGGAACGTCCTTAAACTTCTGGAAGCCGTTATCCCCACCATCTCCTCTCTGACAGCGACGTCCTTAATACCTGGAATCCAACATGTCTTCTGCACAGCTTGGGGACTCTTCCCTTGTAAAACCATACCGTGCTAAGAGTCCAACAGGTCTCTGCTCTGACGAGATGACTCCGTTTAATACAAACAGTCTCTCTGGAAGATCACCTCCACTGGGCAGCAGCCAACTAGAATAAGAACGTTCAAGTGTGAACGCTGTTGGCGTGGTGTGTTTGGTGTTGTGTGTGTGGGTTGTGTTGTAGAACATAAACATCTACCTTGCCAGGTTTACTCCGCTGGCTAGCTGAGGGATGTTTTTAAAGTGTCCTGCGTTAGTCGTAATGTATATAGACCATGTTTTTCAAGAAGATCAACTGCCTCTCCTCAGCCTGTGCTGGGTTAGGAAGACACCACATTCCCCTCCAGTCTTGTATGAGACTTGGAGGGCAGTGTAGAAGCTGAATCACTTCCCAGCGTAAACGAAAACAATCCTGAGAAACAACATACCCCAGCAGCCATCTCCCCTCTCTATCCGTTCGGTCTTCTTCGAGAACCTGCCTCCTAACCCCGTTCTTCCTCTCTATACATCTGGCGCGGCCTTACCCGCCTGTTCTCTCTATACTCTCAACCTGCGCCTTCTACTAGCCTCTCTACCTGCGCTCTGCGTCTATCGGCGGGCTCGCCCCCGTCTGTCTCCTCTAATCAGATTGCGGTATAGAGCTCGTCTGTCGTCTCCCCCAACTAGGGGCCGCCTGCCCCGTGCTTCTACGCTCGATACAGTCTCTACCTGGTCTGTCCCGTTCGTACATCCTACTCTGCTCTCATACCCACAGTCGCGTAATCTAATCGGTCCTCTCGTATACCGTCTACCTGGGCTTCGCTCATACCTCTCCTACACCCTTGCTGTCTTCGCGATAATCACGCACAGCCTGTCTGTTGTGCTCATAGGCCGGCCTCTCTCTAGCCCGTCTTCTCTCTAAACATCGTACTCTAATCCTCGTCCACCACTCGTCAAGGGTCTCTCTACCCCACTCTCCAGCTTCCTCTCTACCTACAACTCTCTCAATAGCCCTTCTGTCTCTCTATACCATCTCCACATTCTTTTCTCTCCTCACCCACAGTAATACTCTCTCGGCTGGTGCTTAATCCCTAAACCCTCCTATTCTTCTGGTCTTGTCTCTAATATCAGTCCGCCTCTGTCTGCTAGCGTTGTCCGTCTCTTTCCGGCTGATCCTCTTCCGGTTCCGGCCCTCCTATAGCTCGTTCCGTCTCGTTCGTGCGTCTTCGTTCTCCAACCATTCGCAACAACAACTTGTTGTGTTTTTCTCTTCCTTTCTTCCAACAAATTTCGATCTCGCGGTCTTCACTTCTCTCGTACTATACGTCGCCTCCTCTTCCTCGGATAATTCTGTAGAGTCTTTTGTACTGTTCTTATCCACTGGACTGATATGTACACATTGTCTTCGAGGTTTATAGAACGCATTGCTTCCTCGCACTCCTTCGACTTGTTACATCCAGTCCCTTCGATCGACCCGTCCTTTCGTTCTAAGCCCGCTACCTTGTCTCTCACTCGCCTCTCTTCCCTTGCATTACTTCCCTTGCCACAACAACAACAAGAAAACAAATTAGGAGATCTCAGTACAGAGATGAGTATCGTATAAATCATACAGACAACATATTAGAAAAACAGACATAAGAGCAAGAAACAACGGAAGAGGCCAAGAAACAAAAAGAATAAGAACACTAAACTAAACACAGTGAAAGTAAAAACAGACAGAAAAGCATTAAAACAACAGGCACCCGTTAGTCGTAACCAGGTTATACGAGACGACAACAGAAAGATTAAAACAGACAAATATAAGAGACACAGGTTAGAGGATTATGAGAACCAGGACGGTAGATGATAGAGAGACAGACAGTAAGAGTGGTTACATAGACAACAGGGGACAGGTAGAGATGTTTAGAGCAGGACAGGTGAGAGAGTATGGATAGAGAACAGACAAGGGTAGAGTGTCTCACGAAATACCAAACCTTAGACGAGTAAACGACAGCACAGGTCACACCGACGTACTCGCACAAAACACACAGCTGCCAAGAGACTGTATAAGAGACCAGACCAGGTAGAGAGTCACAGAAACACGACAGTAGAAGATGTATAGAAGACAGACAGGATGAGAGTATGGAGACAGACAAGGTATAGCTTAAAGAGAGACAGACTAGGAAGCCTATAAGAGAGACAGACAGTAGAGAGGTATAGAGAGACAGACAGGTAGAGAGGTATAGAGAAACAGACAGGTAGAGATATAGAGAGACCAACAGGTAGAAGAGGTTTAAGAGAGCGACAGGTAAGAGAGGGAATGGCATGCGGAGTAGTTTTCTCAGGCAGATTTATCGAACAGCCTGGAAGATGATCCACCTACTAGCCAGCTCAGTCTTACATTAAGAGAGTCAGATGTGTGTGATTACGTCAGATACAGACTGAAGGGAGAGGCGTTAGCATCTTATTAAACACGGTCTATAAATGACTAACGCAGGACATTTAAAAACATCCCCAGCCTACCAGGTAATACCTGGTAGCATTCATTATGTCTCCTACACACACACACACACACACACCACACCACACACACACACACACACACACACCACAACCACCAACCAAACACACACACAACCACAACACACAAAGTCACACTGATCATTTCCTTAGTGCCCTGCCAGTGACTTATCTGCAAAGATGACCACTGTTGGCTCCAGAGTATAAAGACGTCAGGACGTTCTCTGTCAGAGAGACACGTTGGCTTTAGAGTATTAAAGGACGTTCTCTGTCAGATACATGTTGGCTTTAGAGTATTAAAGGACGTTCTCTGTCAGAGAGACACGTTGGCTTTAGAGTATTAAAGGACGTTCTCTGTCAGAGACATGTTGGCTTTAGAGTATTAAAGGACGTTCTCTGTCAGAGACATGTTGGCTTTAGAGTATTAAAGGACGTTCTTGGTCTGGACCTCCTTTGAAGGAGTTTTTAAGAAGAGTCCAACGTCAAAGTGTGTTATTGTTGCTAAAATAATAATCTGTTTTGATAGAATAGATAATAACTGCAGTTTTACATGTTCATCTCTATATGTTGTCCCAGGGATATCATCCCTATATGTTGTCCCAGGGATATCATCCCTATATGTTGTCCCAGGGATATCACTCCTATATGTTGTCCCAGGGATATCACTCCTATATGTTGTCCCAGGGATATCAC
>NW_019943482.1:105106-117130 GCF_002910315.2 Salvelinus sp. IW2-2015 | reverse complement strand
ATGGTATAGTCCCTGGGACAGTGACAGTGTATAGGGATGGATATGCCCTGGGTAAAGGGGAACAATCAATTAAAAGAGATAAGGGGGGTACTGATAGTGCTGGGAGCAACATATAGGACTGATAATCCCTGGGGCACAGACATATATGGCTTGATATCCCTGGGGACAACATATGAGGGCTGATATCTGGGACAACATTATAGGCGGTGATATCCGTGGGACAACTATAGGCGTGATATCCTGGGACAACGATAGGGATACCGGAGGTTGATATCCTTGGGACAACATATTAGGGTGATATCCTGGGACGAAACATATAGGGGTGATATCCTGGGGACAACATATAGGGCTGATATCCCTGGGACAACATATAGGGATGAATATCCCTGGGGCAACATTATAGGAGTGATATCCCTGGGAAGACATTTTTTAGGGCATATCTGGGACAACGATATAGGGATGATATCCCTGGGACAACATATGAGGGATGATATCCCTGGGACAACATATAGGGATGATATCCTGGGACAACATATAGGGTGATATCCCTGGGACAACATATAGGGGTGATATCCCTGGGAACATATAGGCTGATATAGCCTGAGTACCGATTATAGGAGTGACTATCCCTGGGACCGACATATTAGGGAGTGATATCCCTGGGACAACATATAGGGTGATATCCCCTGGAACAACACATAGGGCTGATATCCCTGGAGAGACATATAGGAGGTGATATCCTCGGGACAACATATAGGGGTGATATCCGGCTGGGACCGACATTAGGAGTGATATCCCTGGACAACATATAGGGGTGATGATCCCTGGACAGAATTAGGAGGTGATATCCTGGGAAACATATAGGAGCATGATTGTAAGTCCCTGGGACAACATATAGGGAGTGATATCCTGGGACAACATTTAGGTAGGGAGTGATATCCCTGGGCACAACACTATAGGAGTGATATCCCTGGGACAACATATAGGAGTGATATCCCTGGACAACATATAGGGATTGATACCCTGGGACAACATATAGGAGTGATGATCCCTGGGACAACATATAGGAGTGAGTTTTCTGGGACCACTTAGGGAATCACTGCGGACAACGATATAGGATGATATCCTGGGAACACATATAGGGATGATATCCACTGGACAACATATAGGAGTGATATCCCGTGGGAATATAAGATATCCACATGGAAAATGTAGGTAGGAGTGATATCCCCTGGGACAAGACATATTTTAGGAGTGATACTCCTGGAAACAAATATAGAGGTGATCCGACAAGCATTATACGCCGTGGACAACATATAGGGAGTGGATATATCCCTGGACAACAATATAGACGGATGAACCATGTAAAACTGAGTTATTATCGATTCTAGGTCAAAACAATTATTATTTTTAGCAACAATAAGCAACACTTTACGTTGGACTCTTCTTAAAACTCCAAGGGGCCCGCTAAGAAACGCCTTTCTACCAGTCTTGAGCAGAGAACGCTATCCTAGGCTCAGACAGCTTCACGAGAAGGTCGCTTTAATCCAAAGACTCTCTCTAAGAAGAGCCTTTATACCTAAAGCCACATGTATCCGAAACGCAAACTAGCAACGAGTCTGAGAGATCTTTAATCTGCCCCACCTCTGACAGAGAACGTGCCTTTAATACTGCTAAAGCCGAACATGTGCTCTGACAGAGAACGTCGCTTTAGTACTTCTAAGAAGCCACACGTTGTCTCTCTGACAGAGAAGTCCTGTTAAACTCTAAGATAGCGCAATCATGTCTTCTAGAAGATGAACTCCGTTTAATACTCTAAGGCAACATGTATCTGTACAGATCACCCTGGCTTGCCTACTCCCTACAGTTTAGCTATTAGGTTTGAAGAATTGCTGTATGCTGGCTAGTCTGCAGCACTTAAGGAAATGACGTGCCCATGTGACGCTCGTCATGTGTTGGTGGTGGTTGGCGTGCTGTGTGTGTGTGTGTGTGTGTGTGTGTGTGGTGTGTGTGGTTGTGGTGTGTGTGTGTGTGTTGTGTGGTGTGGTGTGGTTTGGTGGTTCCCTATATGTTGTCCCAGGGATATCATCCCTATATGTTGTCTCAGGGATATCAGCCCTATATGTTGTCCCAGGGATATCACCCCTATATGTTGTCCCTGGGATATCACCCCTATATGTTGTCCCACAACCAGGTGTTCTTCTCACCTTCTCATATTTCCCTCCAATGGGCAGTGAGTTCTTTGATACGTCCACCTCAGTTCCGTCTTTGTAGTAGAGCTTGATGTGTTCCTCCTCATGTCCATGCTCTCTGTTCATGGACTGCATGCTGGAGAAGATGTCCTTCCTACTGCTGCCTGGGCCGCTACCCGCTTTGGCCTCTTTCCTGGTGGGGATCATTATAAAGATTTTCATTCAGGCTTCAAGTCAATTGATAATCTGTTCCCCTGAACGATAACAGCTTGTTATGAAAATTATATATATTTCTATTCGAGTTTGCAAGAAAGGCATTTCACTGTACTTGTGCATGTGACATTAAAACTTTAAACGTATTTATATTTCATCTAGATTTACAACTTTACATTGTAACAGCTTACTTCGCAAATAGCCCGCACTCGGAAAGTATTCAGACCACTTGACTTTTTTCACATTTTGTTAAATTACAGCCTTCTTCTAAAATTGATTAAATAAAATGTTCCTCATCAATCTACACACAATACCCCATAATGACAAAGCGAAAACAGGTTATTTACTTAAGTATTCAGACCCTTTGCTATGAGACTCAAAATTGAGCTCAGGTGCATCCTGTTTCCATTGATCATCCTTGAGATGTTTCTACAACTTAATTGGAGTCCACCTGTGGTAAATTCAATTGACTAGACATGATTTGGAAAAGCACACACTTGTCTATATATGGTCCCACAGTTGACAGTGCATGTCAGGGCAAAAACAAAGCCATGAGATTGAAGTAATTGTCCGTAGAGCTCCGAGACAGGATTGTGTCGAGGCACAGATCTGGGGAAGGGTACCAAACGCCACCCAGCGTAGAGGAGGTATCGAGACGCAGGTCGAGCAGGTAATGAGCACGCCAGGTTCGAGCGTTTGGCGAGCAGGCAGGTCGCGCGTTATAGCGGCCAGCCCCGGTGAGCGGTCTGAGCGAGCCAGACCGGTGCGAGGTTACGCGAGCACCCAAGCCCGGTCGCGAGTTAGGCGCGCCAGGTGCGCGTATCAGAAGGACAGACGAGCGCGCGCGGGTCTGAGAGACGCGGGAGAGAGGTCTCGCGCGCACCGCCGCGCGGTCTCGAGCGCCCGGCCAGGTAGCCAGAAGGTTATGAGACGCCAGCCAGGCAAGGGTTCTAGCGGACAGGGAGGGGTATACGAGAGACAGCACAGGTGAGCGGTAATATAGGCGCGAGACGGTGGAGTTTCATAGAGAGACAAATGGTCGAGAGGGTATAGCAGAGCAACGAACAGGTAGAGAGGTATAAGCAGAGACGACAGGTAGGCGGTAATAGAAGAGACGGTCGAGAGGTATAGAGAGCAGACAGGTAGAGAGGTATAGACAGACAGGTAGAGAGGTATAGAGAGACAGACAGGTAGAACGACGAGTAATCACCCGAGAGACGACAGGTAGAGAGGGTATAGAGAGACAGACAGGGAGAAGGTATAGAGAGACAGACAGGTAGAGAGGTATAGAAAGCAGGTAGAGAAGGTATAGAGAGACAAGGTAAGAGAGGTATAGACGAGACAGGTAGCAGAGGTATAGAGAGACAGGTTAGAGATGTATAGAGAGACAGACAGGGAGAGAGGTATAGAGAGACGACAGGGAGAGAGGTATAGAGAGACAAGACAGTCGGTCGGTCGAGGCACGTTTCAGCAAGGGGGTTATACGGAGAGCAGACAGGTAGAGAGGTATACAACGGAGAGACAGACAGGGAGGGTTATAGAGGCAGGGAGAGAGGTTATAAGAGACAGACAGGGAGGGTTATGAGAGAACAGGTAGAGAGGTTAGAGAGCCAGACAGGTGAGAGGTATAGGAGATAGACAGGGAGGGTTATAGAGAGATTGTAGAAGTGAGGAGAAATGAGAGAGAAAGAATGGCACTACGACTGGGAGAAAGAGAGACAATAATTAGCAAAAAGGTGCAGGGATAGAGGAGACAGAGAGAGGAGAGAGAGAGAGAGAAGAGACAGAGACAGAAGACAGAGACAGAGAGACAGAGAGACAGAGAGAGGACAGAGAGACCCGGAGAGAGAGAGAGAGAGGGCGTAGGTGGACGATAAGGTGCTAGATCGGTAGAAGAGACGATGAGAGCCCAACCCACCCTGGACTTGAATAGCCTTTACGACCAAGGTCCTCTACAGGCAGCAGTGCCATGTTCGCCCGGACCTAGAAGGGACATCGCTCTCAATGCAGCCCCACACTTTCACACAGGCGCAACAGATCATAGACCCCGCCAGAACCAAGCGAGACACTCTCTACAGACCATGCGGGAGCCCCGCCTGGGACTACACATAGAGGACCCACGCCAAGAGGACCTACATCCAGACCAAAACACACCCAGCCCACATCCGATACCCCCACACCAACCATCAAATACCCCCCACACGCAAAGTCAATGAACCAGATATACCCGCTCAGGTATCAGGAACCACTAGCAGGTTTCCCCCCCATTTAGACCCGTCAGATCAGAACCATACGCTCCTGCCACACAATGCCCCACCGCCATGCAAGATGGCAAATGCAAGATGGCGTCACAGCCATACGCCCAGGCGGTGAGCAGGCAAAAGCAGGCCAACCACAACCTCTGTACACTAGCCGCAAGTAATGGAATGTACAGATGCTCAGCAAGGCATCTGCTTCACGACTACGGGTCTAAGGCCAAACCACACGACTATTTAGAACACAAAGCTTCCACTTTTCTCATTCTGGAATATCCAGGCTGAGGTCCTCTGCTTTGGCCGCCAAAAGAGTCAGTACACCTGGACTTCATCAAGTAAATTGGAAATACAGACATTGCTCATCCTACAAGATCAGAAGGGCAGCACCACGATCCTGCGCCCACATCGTAAGCTTATGATCCCCGGAAAGAAAACATGGTATAGAGGAGACGGACCGCACTGGTTGCCCTTAGGTTACAGGAGAGCTGGTGTCCATCCACCAAACTAACCAGGTGTGAAGCAGGGAAAGGGACTCAGGAAGTATGTTATTTGGGTATAGAAGGCAGAATTACTCACCTCTCCATCTCCCTACCCTCCTCCATTCAAAAAGGAACATTTTACATTTGGCTTGATTAAAAGGAAAATGATTCAACAGAGAAAAATGTCCTCTGTGTGCTACCTATACTGCCTCCACTAGATCCATACTTCTAATGAGACAACTTCTCACCTCTGGGGGGGAAAGTCAATATCTCTCCAGGCCCAGGGATATGTACCGCGTCCTGTGGTGCCTAATGCCAGAACCGGCCCAGACCACCCCCCGACAAGAACTGAACCCTCAGCGACGTGGGGACCAAACACCTACCTGATAGGTGACAGCCATTCCCTCCCACATACTGCCCCCCTAGAACACTATGAACATAACAACTAAAACGGTTCACCACTCCCTGCAGCCCTCTCGTCCGGCACGCCCCATCCCCGCGCTGGCTCACTCACACTAGTCATGGTCGGCTTCGAGCGGGACTCCTATGGTAGTCACCTATAACTGCATCTATTTGCAGTAGTGACTGGTACAGTCCGTGGGCCAAAGTTTGAGATGAACAATGAATTAACTTTCCACAAAGTTTGCTCGCTCGCTGTCTTTAGATTTATTTTTGTCAGATGTTTATACTGGAATACTGAAAGCTATACCCCTCTACAACGCATTTCATCCGTGTCAAAGGCTTTTATTGACAATTACATGAGATCTTCGCATGCAAAGGTCAATATTTGAACAGATGTTGAGCTTCTTTCTCAAGCACCCTCTGCAATCGCCCTCGGAATGCTGTAAAATTAACCTGTGACCACATTCATGTTTACTGTATAGGCTCCATTCAGCGACCTTCTTAGGGCGAGGATAACTATCCACTGCACTCTGGAGTATTGTCAGTCATATTGTGGTGTTTTCCTTTGCATTTTTGTCCGGCAGAACTCTGTCGTCAACTCCTGCCTCTCTAGAGGAGATATAGGGCCACAAGATATGCTCAACGTGATGGATTGAAGATTTGGGTTCTCGGCGCATGGACGCAAATATCGCTGTTTTGTTCCCCGACGCACTTCTCAGTCTACTCACCTTTGCCTTATGGCAACGGTGCTCCACTCATGCTAGAAAAGGCATTGTTCGTTGCACAACTGTTCACTGGATGGTTGTTGAGGAGTGCTCTCGACGCGCATGCTCGCTCTTGGCTCACATCTCTCTTCATCAATAGGCTGTGCTTCTTAGGCCCACACTTGTGAGTGCAGGCGCCACTCCTGGCTGAGAAGCAACACGTGAATGCGTCTCAGGTGCTTTACTTGTTGGCATGAACAGGTTGATGGTACGCATGGCTCAACCTTTGTCTTCTGGCGGACAAGCTTTTTTCGGATCGCCCACGAACATTGACACAGGGGGGGAATTTTTTTCCCCCCAAATCAGAGAATGATTTTACCCCAGTCTACACGCAGTCCACCATCCTTGTACATCTCTTTGCAGAATACTCCAGATCCTCGTCCACCTGCACTGTTTCTCTCTGGACCGAAGAAGTGGCCTTCTTTACTCCCTTTGAACACTCCCCACAGTCTTCTCGCTCCTCAGCCTGTGCGTGCAGATCCTCCAACACTGCTGCTCGCATTCTGAGCAAGCATCTGCACTGGGTGGTGCCCAACCAGCCCCGACCCGCAGCTGAGAATCAAATTTGAAGCATCGGTCCTGGCGCTTGCTTCGACTTTCTTGGGTCGCCTACGCCTTCTCTCAACAAATTGGAACCGCTCTCCTTGGAAGTTCTCGATGATCAGAATGCGTTATGATTCTCGCGTGCAGATCTTACTGGCAGCAATATCCTATGCCTGGAAGCTTTTTGTGCAAAGCAACCTGGATGACGGCCCGTGTTTCTTGCAGGTAAGCTGGTTAAAAGAGGAAGAAATGATTCTAAGCGAAACCTCATTTTGAGATTCAAGTCTGTTATGTCCGAACTCAATCAGCATGACAGAGAGGATCTCAGCCTTGTCCTCGTCAACTCACAACTGCTGCATTCACGCAGAGCACTCATACAGGAATGTCAGCTGGTCTTTGATGCGCTAGGGCTGGAATGCAGTGGAAGATCCTTTGGGGGCACTTCACGTTCACTCTCTCGCACACTCGGCACACGAGGGACTTTGCTGCAATTCCACACTTCGCACACTCACCACTCTCGCACTCGCACCTCTCATCACTTCTGCGCACGTACATACTGCAACCAATTTCATCATTCACACTGAGCCGACAGCAGACTTGCTGTGATTCATATAGTGTGCTCATTCTCACAACTTTTGGCCACAACTGTAGACTCTTGATACTACCTCAACCCGAGAGTCTTCGACGGTCTCACAGCCAACCCACCTGCACACCGCCTATCAACGCTCACAGCAACATGTCCAGTCTATCCATGTGACAGAGCAGAATACTCAATCATGATCGGCCATCAATAGCCAAAGAACTGAGTCAATATTAAGACAATGTATAAGATCGGAGGAATGTACCTGTGAACGCACCAAACAAACAATTAGCAACACAAATATTCAAATCCTTTTAGACAACTTCCTGGACCAAAATATTCACTGTAATAGTGAGGTCTAAGAACTGTGGCAGCAGAAAACTAAATCAGTAATTGACTTTCTCAGCTTCCTAACAGAAAACTAGAAATGAACAACAATGACAAATGGTTGATGAAGAAGCAAACACCTAAGAAAGAAATGAGAAAACCTGATCAAACCACAACAGAGACCAGAAAAACCTGAGTCTACGCCTGTCTCTATGCGTGTACCACTATAAGCTCAAATACGAAATCACACGACGGAAAAGAAGGAACAGCATGTTTAGAAATCAGCGTCATGAGTGAAGATCCATAGACTCAACCAATCTGGGAAAACATGTGTGTAAAACAACCAACACAGAAGAATTATCTTCTACACCAAAACGGAGATGTATGGGTAACCATCTTTCTCCAATTCCCTTTTTGCGCTCGATACAAACAAACAAGGAAACATAATATTACCATGATCACATAGAATTTAGAATTAACTATCAAAGAACTAACCAAGAACCCATGGGAGTTCTCAATTACTTTGAATGAACTAACAGGACAACATCAATCTCCCAAATGCCAAAAAGGCCATGGTGGTGTCATTGTATCCTCAATGAAATAGATCAAATAACCAAAAACGAGCAACAAATGTATACAAATGATACTCATTGACATTCATCGTCAAGCTTGGCATCTTCGCCACAATATTTGGAAACAGAAGAACGTGATCAGACCTAACCGAACTCTCACATAAAAGTGAAGACAAATTATGAACCATTCTACTACACGTGGGGGATATGCGCACAGTCCAACGCTATGCGGCAAAATCTACTCGTGTATTGTCATTGTAGAAGCAACAAAATGAGACTCGACGACATGAGCTGGCAACTTTGCTAACACCCTGCCATAATCTGACCTATTAGAGAAACTCAGTATTGTCCCCTCAGATACACAGACCCCAAAAAACATTGAAAACAAAACCGATTTTTGATAAAGATCCCATAATCTATCTGGTGTGAAATACAAGTGCTCATCATCAACACAGATTTATTGACCTCTATGCACAATAGAAGGCGCAACACAGTGAAGAACAAACACATTGTAATAACAACCCATATAATTTACGTTATATTTATTTTCCACTTTTGTACCTTATACTATTTGCACATGTTACACACTGTAAATACGAATATATGACATTTTGTATGTCTTTATCTCTATATGAACTTCTGTGAGTGTATATGTTTACTGTTCATTTTATTTCTAGACTTGTATGTATTATGCTACTTCACTGCCTTTGGCAATGTTAAGATATGTTTCCCATGCATCATAAAGCCCATGAAGAACGTACATGAACTTGAACGCAGCCTGTCTCACTAGTACCGCAGTCCAGCTAGACCTGGCGTGGTGGTCAGGCCAGGTCTAGAATCACTAATTACCACAAGTTTCTTGAAATATACGTCATGTTTCTCATGCTCTCTGCCTCTCTCATGTGTCTTCTGCTCTCTCCATATGTTGTTCGCTGCTTCTCTCGGTACTGTCTCTGATTTATAGCATTCCGCCAGTATGGAATGTAAGTTCACCCTACTGCACTACTCAGTTCTACAAGAGTGCAGAAGGGACTGTGTGTGATTACGGTCGCATACAGACTCAAGGGAGAGGCAGCTTAGCACGTTAATTCATACATCAGTCTTATAATATGACTAACGCAGGACATTTTAAAACAACTCCTCCTAGCCTTAGCAGGTATACCTGGCTAGCCATTTCGATTATGCTGACTCCTACACACTGCACCACAACCACAACAGCAGCACAGCAGCACAGACACACCAGGACGCACCGACAAGTCCACACACCACAACGCAACACACACACGACACATCGACGACCACCACACCACACACACACACACACAACACACACACACACAACAACACACACACACGCGTCACCACTGGACGTCATTTCATCAGTGCTGCCCAGTGACTCAGCGATACAGCCAATTCTTCAACTATAGCTAAAGTAGGGAGTAGGAAGCCAGGGTGACTGTCAGCTACATGATTGCCTTAGAGTATGAAAGAGGTTCTCTGTCAGAGAGACATTTGCTTTAGAGTATAAAGACGTTCTCTGTCAGAGAGACCGTTGGCTTTAGAGTATTCAAGGAGTTTCTGTCAGAGACATGTTGGCTTTAGAGTATTAAAGGACCGCTTCTCTGTCAGGAAATGTTGGCATTTAACGATATTAACAGAGTTCTTGTCTGGACCTCTTTTGAAGGAGTTTTTAAGAAGATCCAACGTCAAAGTGTGTTATTTTGCAAAATAATAATCTGTTGATAGAATAGATAATAAGTAGTCACTCATGTTGTCAGTATACCTTAGTGTCCATCAGATACATCCTATATGTTGTCCTAGGATATCACTCCTATTTGTGCAGATCACTTGTTGTCCCCGGGGACCTCCTATGTTGTCCAGGTCCTCTGTCCGATCATCCCTTTGTCCAGTATATATAGTGTCGCCAGGATATCACTCGCTATATGGTTGCCCAGGGAATCATGCCCTTATTGTCCAGGGTATCTCTTGATTGTTTGCCCGCAGGGATTCACTCATATGGTGTTGTCCCAGGGAATATCACTCCTATATGTGTCCCGGGATCATCCCTATATGTTGTCCAGGATATCACCCCTATATGTTGTCCCAGGATATCACTCCGATATGTTGTCCGCAGGCGATATTCACTCGCCTATAATGTTGTCCCAGGGATATCACTCCTATATGTGTCCAGGCATATCACTCCTATATGTTGTCGCCACGGGATATCACCCTATATGTTTGTCCCAGGGATTATCAGCCCATATGTTTGTCCCAGGATTCACCCATATGTTTTGTTCCAGGGATATCACTCTATATGTGTGTCCCAGGGATATCACTCCTATATGTTGTCAGGATATCACCCCTATATGTTGTCCCAGGGATCACCCTATATGTTGTCCAGGGATATCACCCTATATGTTTGTCCCAGGGAATATCACTCCTATATGTTGTCCCAGGGATATCTAATCCATAGATATGTTGTCCCAGGGATATCACTCCTATATGTTGTCCAGGATATCAGCTACAATTGTTGTCCCAGGATATGACCCTCTATATTTGTCCCAGGATATCATCTCCTGATATGTTGTCCAGGATATCACAGCCCTATATGTATGTCCAGGAATCATCCTATATGTTGTCCGGGATCATCAGCCCTGATATGTTTGTCCCAGGGATTCAGATCTATATGTTGTCCCAGGGATATCAGCCCTATATGTTGTCCCAGGGATATCACGCCTATCTATTGGTCCCAAGGATATCACTCCTATATGTTGTCCCAGGGATATCACGCCTAATAGTGTCCCAGGGATATCAGCCTATATGTTGTCCCAGGGATATCAGCCCTCATATGTTGTCCAGGGATATCAACCCTATATGTTGTCCCAGGGATATCGATCCCTATATGTGTCTCAGGGATATCCTCCTAAGTTGTCAGGGACTATCCCTATATGTTGTTCAGGGATAACTCCCCATGTCCAGGGATATCATCTACGATTGGTCCCAGGGATAGTCAACCCCTATATGTATCGTCCCGTGCGATATCACCCCCTATATGTCTTGTCCCCACACCAGGTGTTCTCTCACCTTCTCATATTTCCTCCAATGCCGGCAGTGAGTCTCCTTTGAGTCACGTCGCACCTCAGTTCCGTCTTGTAGTAGAGCTTGATGTGTTCCTCCTCATGTCCATGCTCTCTGTTCATGGGACTGCATTGCTGGAAGAAGATGGTCCTTCCTACTGCTGCCTGGGCCGTACCCGCTTTGGCCTCTTTCTGGTGGGGATCATTATAAAGATTTTCATTCAGGCCTTCAAGTCAATTGATAATCTGTTCCCCTGAACGATAACGAGCTTGTTATGAAAATTATATATATTTCTATTCCGAGTTTGCAAGAAAGGCATTTCACTGTACTTGTGCATGTTGACATATAACTTTAACACGTATTTATATTCATCTAGATTTACAACTTTACATTGTAACAGCTTACTTCGCAAATAGCCCGCACTCGGAAGTATTCAGACCACTTGACTTTTTCACATTTGTTAAATTACAGCCTTCTTCTAAAAATTTGATAAATAAAATGTTCCTCATCAATCTACCACACAATACCCCATAATGACAAAGCGAAAACAGGTTTTTACTTAAGTATTCAACCCTTTGCTATGAGACTCAAAATTGCAACTCAGGTGCATCCTGTTTCC
>NW_019943482.1:103255-105081 GCF_002910315.2 Salvelinus sp. IW2-2015 | reverse complement strand
ATTGATCATCCTTGAGATGTTTCTACAACTTAATTGGAGTCCACCTGTGGTAAATTCAATTGACTAGACATGATTTGGAAAAGCACACACTTGTCTATATATGGTCCCACAGTTGACAGTGCATGTCAGGGCAAAAACAAAGCCATGAGATTGAAGTAATTGTCCGTAGAGCTCCGAGACAGGATTGTGTCGAGGCACAGATCTGGGGAAGGGTACCAAAACGTTTCTGCAGCATTGAAGGTCCCCAAGAACACAGTGGCCTCCATCATTCTTAAATGGAAGAAGTTTGGAACCACCAAGACTCTTCCTAGAGTTGGCCTCCCGGTCAAATTCAGCAATCGGGGGGGAAAGGGCCTTGGTCAGGAAGTGACCAAAAACCCGATGGTCACTCTGACAGAGCTCCAGACTTCCTCTGTGGAAATGGGAGAATCTTCCAYAAGGACAACCATCTCTACAGCACTTTACCAATCAGGCTTTTATGGTAGAGTGGCCAGATGMAAGCCACTCCTCAGTAAAAGGCACATGACAGCCCGTTGGAATTTTCCAAAAGGCACCTAAAGACTCTCAGACCATGAGAAACAAGATTCTCTGGTCTGATGAAACCAAGATTGAACTATTTGGCCTGATTGCCAAGCGTCACGTCCTGAGGAAACCTGTCACCATCCCTATGGTGAAGCATGGTGGTGGAAGCATCATGCTGTGGGGATGTTTTTCTGCGGCAGGGACTTGGAGACTAGTCAGGATCAAGGGATAGATGAACGGAGCAAAGTACAGAGATCCTTGATGAAAGCCCGCTCCAGAGCGCTCAAGACCTCAGACTGGGGTGAAGGTTCACCTTCCAACAGGACAACGACCCTAAGCACTCAGCCAGGACAACGCAGGAGTGGCTTTGGGACAAATCTCTGAATGTCTTTGAGTGGCCAAGCCAGTGGCCGGACTTGAGCCTAAAAATAGCTGTGGAGCAACGGTCCCCATCCAACTTGACAGAGCTTAAGAGGATCTGCAGAGAAGAATGGGAGAAACTCCCCAAATGCAGGTGRGCCAATCTTTTAGTGTCATACCTAAGAAGACTTGAGGCGGTAATCGCTGTCAAAGGTGCTTCAACAAAGTACTGAGTAAAGGYCCTGAATACTTAAGTAAATGTCATATTTTATTTCATTTTTCATACAGTACTAATAAAAAGATGTGGATACACCAACTGTACTCAGTCAAGGGTTTTTCTTAATTTTTACTATTTTCTACATTGTAGAATAATAGTGAAGACATCAAAACTATGAAATAACACATATGGAATCATGAAGTAACCAACATTTTTTTAAACAAATATATTTTATATTTGAGATTCTTCAAAGTAGCCACCCTTTGCCTTGATGACAGCTTTGCACATTCTTGGAATTCTCTCAACRAGCATCATCAGGTAGTCACCTGGAATGCATTTCAATTAACAGGTGTGCCTTGTTAAAAGTACATTTGTGGAATTTATTTCCTTCTTAATGCGTTTGAGCCAATCGGTTGTATTGTGACAAGGCATACAGAAGCTAGCCCTATTTGGTAAAAGACCAAGTCCATATTGTGGCAAGAACAGCTCAAATAAGCAAAGAGAAACGACAGTCCATCGTTACTTTAAGACATGAGGTCATCAGTCGAAAATTTCAAGAACTTTGAAAGTTCATCTTCAAGTGCAGTAGCAAAAAACCTTATCGGCGCTACAATGAAACTGGCTCTCATGAGGCGCCACAGAGAGGAAGACGCTAGAGGCATCTCTGCAGAGGATAAATTCAATAAGAGTTACAGCCTCAGAAATTAACAGCCCAAATAAACATTTC
>NW_019943482.1:101284-103230 GCF_002910315.2 Salvelinus sp. IW2-2015 | reverse complement strand
GAAAGTGAAAGACTCAAGAGGACATCTTGCTGCAGAGGATAACAACTTCATTAGAGGTTACATAACTAGAGCTCTCAGATAGAAATTTTTATCTAGTTCACAAATAATACATTCACAGAGTTTAACAACGTACACCCTTGATGAAACATCTCAAATTAGATCTGTGTTCTATGAGGATGAACTCGTTGTGATATACTAGGTCTTTTGAGTGAGTCCAATTATTGGGATTGTCAAGAAGAAACTCTACTTTCAAAGTAACACCAAGTTTAATCTAAAGAAGAGACTTTACTTGCGCCAAGAAACTGACCAAACCTACGGACATTAGACAGGTGGTACGTTGTAGGATCGGTCCCCTGGTCTGATGAGGTCCAAATTTGAGATGTTTGTTGGTTCCAACAGCCTCAGTGTTCTTTGTGGAGACGGCAGGTGAACGGATGCAGCTCTGTATGTGGTGGTCCCACCGTGAAGCATGGAGGAGGAATTAATAGAGATATGATGGTTGTGGGGGTGCTTTGCTTATAGTGACACTTGTCAGTGATTTATTTAGAATTCAAGGCACACTTAACCAGCATGCCACCACAGATTCTGCAGCGATAACCACCGCGATCCCATCTGGTTTGCGCTTATCGTGGGACTATCCATTTGTTTTTCAACCGGACAATGACGATAAACACATTCCAGGCTGTGTAAGAGTTTATTTGACCAAGAAGGAGTGATGGAGTGGCTGCATCAGATGACCTGGCCTCCACAAATTTTCACCGTCTCTTCCGACTCAACCAATCGAGATGGTTTGGGATAGAGTATTGGACATCCGGAGAGTGAATGGAAAAAAGCTCAGCCAACAAGTGTCAGCATGTGTGGGAACTCCTTCAAGGTACTGAGTTACGAAAAGCATTCTCCAGGTGAAGCTGGTTGAGAGAATGCAAGAGATGTGCAAGAGCTGTCAATAAGGCAAAGGTGCTACTTGAAGAATTATAAAATATATTTTGATTTGTTTAATACTTTTTTGGTTACTACATGATTCCATATGTGTTATTTCATAGTTTTGATGTCTTCACTATTATTCTACAATGTAGAAAATAGTATAAAAAAAAACTTGAATTAGTAGGTGTCCAAACTTTAATTGGTACTGTACTTTTGCAAACATTTTTACAAAACAGTTTTTGCTTTGATATTTTGGGGTATTGTGTGTAGATTGATGAGGGTAAAAAACMATTTAATCAATTTTAGAATAAGGTTGTAATGTAACAAAATGTGGAAAAAGTCAAGGGGTCTGAATACTTTCCGAATGGTAGGAGTCACACCTCCTACCAGCTCACTATGTGTGGCACCCACCTGGCAGCAGCACTAACAACACTGCTATGGAATAACAGGTGATGTTACTACCCAAGAGCATCATTAATGCCTTCTATTTGAAACAGACAACTCTTTACCGCTTTGTCTGCACTGTATGGAATACATAGAGAATACATACTCTCTAATGTGGCACCCATCTGGGTGATGAAACATGGCAGCCATTTTGTGCCTATCAGAGAGCTCACTWACCTGGTGATGTTGAGGTAGTTGAGCAGCTCTCTCTGGTTGAAGCCTTTCTTTAATAACCTGTTGGTCTGTCTGGGTCCCACCTGGGGCACGGCCCGGCTGCCTTTAGCTGGGGACGCGTCCGGGTGCTCAACTAGGCTGCCTACACTACCCATACTGCACCGGGCCAGTAGGGCTGTGGGCCGGGTAGGGGTCGAGTAGGGGTCACGGAATGTCTTGCTGGGGTCACGGCTCAGAGGAAGGGTCTGGACCGATGTTGCCATTGGTTACAGGACAGGGTGGCCACGTGGGGAACTCTTGAGGTAGAGGAAGAGAGCAAAGAAGAGGGGAAGAAAGAGGTTGAGAATCAGAGAATGGACATAAACAAACTGATTCAGAACCCTGTAAAATATCTTTGGCATCAT
>NW_019943482.1:89420-101259 GCF_002910315.2 Salvelinus sp. IW2-2015 | reverse complement strand
ATTGTTCCACAATTGCTTCTTGGTACAAAATGGCATTATTACAAGTCAATCGTTTTTCTGATGTCTTGTTTTTACATTTCCAAATAGGTATAGTAGGAGATAAACGCACGCTGGCTTAGTAAAAAACGTGTTGGATTTTTAGTATTTAGACGTTCTTTTGGTTTTCACGCTTGTAAAACGTGGTGATTTTTACATCTTTTACGGCCTGCGCTGGAGTAGATATGTGAACTGTGTTGTAGTATATTGTCACATTAGCTGGTTAGGTAAAACGCATTTGTTCGAATGTTTACATTTGACAGCTGTAGAACGCTTAAGGTAAAATGTGTTGATAATACACGGTTTTTACTCATTTTGACTCGGCTTTTAGGTAAAGGGGGTGTTGATTTCTTTACTTGTTTTGACTGGTTAGTAGGTACCCGATGTGTTTGATTTATGTCACATTTATAGAATGGTATGAAAGTTCAAGTCAAATCAAGTGTTGATTGGTTTAGATGTTAGCTGGTTAGTAAAAACGTTGTTTGATTTCTTATATCCATCTTTAGCTGGCTGTCCAAACGGTAAAAAGACAGCTGTATGATTCTTTTCTATTTAGCTAGGCCTTATGATGAAAGTTGTTTTGATGTTTTATATGAGTTTTATGTCTGGCGGTTACGTAAATAAGTGTTGTGAGTTTCATCGGGTTGGATGCGGTGTTATGTCAAAACGATCTGTTTGCGTTGGTTTCGTACGTTTACACTTTGAGCCCTGTCGTCGGTCAGACGTGTTGATTTTTCCATCTTAGCTGGCTTAGTTACAACGTGTTGATTTTTCCCATTTAGCTTGCGTTAGATAAACGTGTCTGATTTTCCAGTTGTGTCGTGAAAATTGAAAGGTTCTTACTGTGTTCGTGATTATTCTCTTGGGTTTCAGGAGCTCAGTCTTTTGTATTGTGGAGTGCTTAGTATTGCCTGCTCAGTGTCAGGGGAAGCTAACGCATACAAACGCACCAATTGTCACACACCACAGATCTCCTCCTTCAAGCTCACATCGTTTGGTATACTACGCGACAAAAACTATCTCATCGCCTCTCTACGCTGCGGTATCGTCAGATAATCATGCACGGTAAGTCCTCCTGAGAGAAGGCAGTTATCCTGTCTCATACTCGTCGTTCCTGCGCTGGCGCTTCTATAAAGCCCGACGGGAAAAACGTACCAGGAGAGAGTTTGATCCTGAGAATTCCAACCATTACAAGATACAGATCTGAGTATTAGGGTACAGGGCTTATCGCGGAGACATTATTGATGGTCAGACTCAGTAGGGAGTGGGCATACTGAAGAGGAGACTTATGATACTGTATAAGATTATATAGGTTTTGTTGATTAACCATATAGCGAGGAAGCAGGAGTGTATGTGATATTGCTTTGATGGAGGAGATCCGACATGAGAGATTTGAATATGTAATTCAATCTAAATGACTTAGTGTGGATTTGGTCTTGGATACGTGGTGTCGTGTATTGAGCCATATAACGCGATATTTGGGATATATTTACATGGTACGCTTAAGGATGAATAACGGACAAGGACTGTATTCGATGCGTGATGGACTGAGTTCGTTTGTTTGCGGTATAGGTTAGAATAAGATTACAGTCTTTAGAAGGTAGTGATAGGAGGTTATAATGGTGATGATGGATTGGTGTTTGCATAGAGATAAGATATACAGTTTCGAATGGTGTAGAGTTATCATATGGGTGATGGAGTGGTATTGTTGGAGATTAAAGAGATTAGGGGATACTAAGTTATATCATGTTATGCTATGTTAGATTATTCCTATAAAAATTTCTATCCGTTTCCTGCAGCGCACAGTAAGTCCCATGTTAAGCTACGTTAACCCTATGGTCCTAAACTGTTATTTAATGAATGAAATGTGAATGTTAATTATTAATGACAAAAAAATGGTCTTTATTCCTTCAAGGGACAAAAACTTTCCTAAGTGACCCAACTTGTTTTGCTGAACGTAGTAAATTATAGACACATTTATCAGCATAGTGATGTGCCACTTGCACCTGTGGCCAATTGGGAAAACTAATCAAGAACTACTACTGGTAACTCATTGCACCAATTGGATGCTCACTGGAAATGCCTTGTCTTCCAAATGGTCCAAATGGCACTTCGACTCTAACATTTCAAGGTTGATTTGCTTCGGTGTCTCATTTGAAGTGGGATACTTTGTTGAATTGATGTTTCAATTGTCCTTGCCACTGGAGTTGGGCAATTTAATGAATTTGGCCAAGCTTTTTATGTACCTGCTATTTAATGATCTCTCTGCTGCCTATGGTTTTCACACGGGACTCCTCTTTTCTTTAGTGAAGCCTCAAGAGAATTTTTTTTTGTCATCCTAATAAAATGATGTCCCAAAGGTTATGTTTTTTTTTATTGATCATGGTTGGTAAAATTAGAGTCGTTTGCGTGAATGACTCATACAGAAATTAATATGCTTCGTCTATATAATCGCGTAGAATTACTTCATCGTAGGAGAAGATGTTTATTAGTGTGTGGCACTTTGGCCCTGTATAGTATATGGTAGCAAGGGCAATTAGAGTGCACATACACGTTTAAAGAGGTAGTGTAAATTTCCCAACTTAGTAAAGTTTTCTCCGACCTATCTATTGGAACAGTAACAGAGTTAAGTGTGGGTTGCATCTATGTTAACAGAATCTCAGATGCAGAACCATATATGTAAAAATAAATAATAAATGTTGGAGCGCATCAATGGTTGACATGTCATTTATAATATTTCTATATTGGAGAAGTATATAATACAGTATGGGTGGCGAATAACCATAGTCAAAAAGTTTGAACACCAACCTACCTCACTTCAGGGGTTTTTTGCTTTATTTTTACTAGTCTTCTACTTGTAGGAAATAATAGTGAAGACATCAAACTTATAACACATATTAATAAGTCCAAAAATAGTATTTAACAAATGAATGTATTTTTTTTACTTCAAGAATAGCACTCTATTTGCCTTGATGACAGCTTTGGCACACTCTTGCATTCTCTCAACAGCTTCACTTGAATGCTTTTCACCAGTACCTTGAAAGGAGTTCCCACACTATGGCCTGAGCACTCTGTAGGCTGAGCTTTGCTTTCCTTCACTCTCGGGGCGGTCCAATCTATCCCAACCATCTCATTGGTTGAGTCGAGGGTGAAAATTGTGGCAGCCAGGGTCATCTGATTGCAAGCACTCCCATCACTCCTTCCTGTGGTCAAATACTCTTAAGCAGCCTGGATGTGTTTTCGGGTTCATTGTCCGGTTGAAAAACTTAATGTAAGTCCCACGTAAGCGCAAAAACCAGATGGGATCGGTTATCCGCTGCAGAAATCTCCGCGTGGTAGCCATGCTTGGTTAAGTGTGCCTTGAATTCTAAATAAATCATGACAGTTCAATGCACCAGCAAGCACCACCCAGCACAGCACGACTCTTCCCTACGTGTTTCATGGGTGGACACCTCGAGATCATCTGTATTCACAGAGGCTTGCTCTGCGTCTCAAAAGACACGGCCGGTTGGAACCAAGAATTCCAATTTGGACTCATCAGACCAAAGGAGCAGATTTCCACTCCCACTGGTCTAATGTCATTGCCTCCGGTGTTTTCTTGGCCCAAGCAAAGTGTTTTTATTATTGGTGTCCTTTAGTAGTGTTTTTTTTTTGCAATAGCAATTTGACCATGTAAGGCCTGATTCACCGCAGTCTCCTCTGAACAGGGTGATGTTTGAGATGTGTTCTTTTACTTTTGAACTCTGAATGCCGTTAATTGGGTGGGGGCTGCAATTATCTCTGAGGGCTGCGTAAACTCTAATGGAACTAACCTTTTTCTTGCCAGCAGTAGGTTATCCTGCGGGTGCTTCTTCCCCTATTCTTCTTGGTCACAACCCAACTGATTGGCTGAACGCATTAAGAGGAAGACCATCCAACATTTAGCTTTTAACAAGGGCACGGAGTTTAATTGAAATGCTGCCAGTTGACTACCTCACATGAAAGCTGGTTGAGTGAATGCCGCAAGGTGGTGCAAAGCTGTCATCAAGCAAAGGGTTGGTTACTGTGAAGCCATCTCAAAGTCTAAATTGTTTTGATTTGTTAAAAAAAAATTGGTTACTACATGATTCCATATGTGTTTATTTCATAGTTTTGATGTCTTGCACTTGTTAGAATAGTATAAAATTAAGATAGTCACCGCTGGAATGAGTAGGTGTGTCATCTTTTGATGGTACTGAGTATATGCCATGTAGCAGACATTTGTATCCAGAGTCTTACACAAGTGAGTGCATATGACGCGGAAGTTGCTAGTGCCCATGCTCTACTACTGAGCGGCCACTCTACTGTTTTTGCTGTGTGTCTGAACCCTGTGACTTTTGACTTTGTTGTGTTTGGGAGCAGCAGCCTGACCCGCACCTTCATCTGGGAGTTGTGTGTTCCTCCGTGGTATCAGCATCCCAGGATTCCGTAGCCCTGTGGCCATACTCACTAGTGAGTCGCCAACCATAAGGCATAGCATTCCTCCAACATCAATTCCTCGGTTGGGGGACCTAAAATGTTTTTCATTCAAAATCCCTTTTCGCGGCTTAGGAACGCCGCTAACATAAACCTAACCTTTACTCTAACCCTAATCTAAACATATTTTGGAAACTTAACCTACCCAAGGCTTATAACTAGCCTTTGTGCCCTCGTGGGGTAAGATTTCCTTGTTTTACAGAACAACTAATCCGTGGTGGTGACTTTATTTGGGGATTTCAGATCCCCACAAAGGATAGAAGGACAAGACACACACTCGACACACCGCACTCACATGACAATTGCAATCCCATGTCATGTTCTTGCGCTCTTCTTCTATTCCTCTTTCAGGCCAAATGGACAAGTTCAGGTCTTGGCTATAAGGATTGGCAGCCATCCCCAAAGACAGCGCTACTGGACATCGAGAGGCAGAAAACTTATGATCTCGAACCCCATTTCATTTACAATACCCGCCCCTCTGGAACTATGGAGGTGCCCGAGCAGAGAGGTTCCATAGGCCCATACACTCACCGACCCTCCATCATATTACAAGCCGCTAAGGGTTCCTCCTCAATCCTAAATGGTTTTACCATTAAGGTTTAGGCGCGATATCCTTCTCTTGTTTGGGAATGCCCCTATTGTTATTCAGGATGGTCTTTATAATGATTAACAGTTAAGGATCCATCTGAGTTTTTTTGTCTTGTTCCTACTACGACACAAGGTGGTGTTCTATCAAGACAAACATAATATAATTGGTCATTGATTAACTTTGTTAGCTTAATTCCTGTGTTTGACGTATTGGTTAAAGTGAATTCTAAGGTCCTTTAGCCTGTTTGGCCCTGCCGGTGTAGTGTTCTCTCCCAATGCAAACACTTGCAAGCTGAGCCTCAATTGGGCACCTAATTTATCTAGTGCACTACTTTTGACCCAGAGCCCCTTATCTATTTTTAGGGAAGAGGTGCCCTATGTGTGAGAGCCCAGAACCTTATTACAGAAGATCAATGGAAACCTCAATAGGCCTTACTAGAAGTGTGTGATGTGGGGATTAGATTTTGTATTTTCCTCTTTTGCTTGGCAAAACTGGAACTTTCTCCCGATTAAGGCCCTGTAACACTGGTCTTGTCAAAAGGCAATGTCCCCCTATGTCTCCACTAAAGGCCACCCAAAAGGAGAATAAGCACGAGCCTCGGGAGAAAATAACAACTGCTCAACACAATGTGGCATCGGGGTTCTTGTATTCAGTTCTCTGTTCCTTCAGAGGAGTCATGTCTCCGTGTTTTCCATTCTCCACCCCCCGGCTATTTTCCTGGTAGGGGTATGAATGGATGGAATCGGGTCTTGTGCTCTCGGATGAAGAATCATTTTGGGAAGCCCTGGTTTACTTGCTCCAAGTCAGCTGCCCAGCGTACGCCTTAAAGAGCTACTATCTCCTCTCTGATCAGGCAGTCCTGTCTCAGTACGGTCACACACCTGACGTGTTAGCTTATGTAATTAATGGAACGGTTCTAGTTGACAAGGTTTCTCATGCTGGGCTATGTATGAGAGAGAATGCTCCGACTGGAGAAGCTGCCGTTATTTAAAAACGACACACACACACATCAGGCTAAGCGTACATTAGAAGTGTAAATGCCCTCTAAAGCAGGTAAATTTTGGAGGAATCATATTTCGTGAGATTGCGCCTTGTGTTGTCGCGGCAAACCATGCCAATTACTCTGCAAATACACCGCGCTTCGAGAGTGAAGGGGATCGTATAGTCGGGCTTTTTAGTCAAGAAACGAGATTACCGAAACCATATTGTCCAGATAAGTCGAAGGGCGTATCACCATAGGTTTTTCTAGTTGAAAATGACGGCCGCCTCTATTTTTCTTAATTAATGTTCACATTCGTATCTATTTCATTCTCGCTACAAGATATGGTCCCACGATCAAGTGTGCCCTCGGATGTCTATGGACGATGGCGTTCGCGCCAAGTCCTGGGGTTTGCTGGGGACCGACAGCTGGCTTTGTGCGTGTCGTAGTCTCTCCGTTCGGGATCAGATCGGCCGCAGAGTAGACAGACGATAACCCAGGTCGTATAGCGAGATTTCATAGTGCAAGAGCACGAGGAAGGAATGGTTGATAGCTCCGGAATAGTTTCTATTAATCCAAAAGGCTAGGGCAAGGAGAGGAAGGGTCGGGGGAACAGGCGGGACAGTTTGATAAAGCCCGTGGTTGTGTGTCAAAAACCAGTATAGACGAAGGGGAGTCCTCGAGCGTCCGGCCAGGCGGTTGCAGTAAACACTATTACCGGAGTCCAAACTGTACAGGAGGGGAAATCAGGCAGCATTGTAAAACAGAACAGGCAGAGTGGTCAGGTCAGGGAGCGTCGGGAGTCAGGACAAAGACAAGGGTCAAAACGCAGAGGACTAGAGCAAAAGAGACTGGGGGAAAAAATAGGAGAGCAAGGGAAAGTTCCCGCTGTTTGACGGGTTGTCGGCGAAATGTCAAGACGCTGAGAGCTTGGCCACGGAGAGCACTAGGAAACACACAGGGATAATAGGACCACCGGGGATAACACGATCACAGCTACGACAATCGGGTGGAGGATTCGTGCGTGGTGGGGCCGGGGAGACGAGGGCAAGGACTAGGTTGAGGAACAGACTCAGGGTGTGTGACACTTTGTCTAGTCCTCGTTCGCTGACAGGTGTCATCTTGGTGCCACCGGGATAGGACACTGCTGGAGCATGTGAAGTTCAAATATTGACGAAACATGTTGTTTGCAAAGTGGCCAGAGAGACAGATAAATGCACGGTAGGATTCAGACAATAAGTCTGCCGATGTTGAATAACCAAAGCTATTACTAGAAATGTGTGTGTAGAACTAACTGTCTATGTTTTTTCGGTGTGAGCATTAGTATAAACAATGGTAAATTATGGCAATGGCTAGAGCCGTGATGAGACGAGCTGATTTGGCTGACAAGTCTAGAGGAATGAGTAATACGAGTTAAAAAAAGCTGTAGGTTCTTCGCTTTACCCAACTGCGACTGCTGGCCAAGTAGAAGCCCATAGGCAGTCGCGTAACAGAAAACAACAACGCCAGAGTTTTACACATTAAAGCAGACGTAAGTCCAGATCCTTACAAAAGAAACCTAGCTTCAATATTGTCGAGTGTGGTGCTCTGTAGAAGAAGACGTGTGGGGAGGAGCTCTCAGGCCATAAACTAGTGACCATCAGAGGGCGAACATAAGTCATGTTAGCATTAATGACTGGGGAGTGAGAGTAATTTGTGGCAGGATGATGAGGTGTTGCAGAGTAGAGATCTGGGTGTGTAAGAAGAGAGTGGGTATAAGTTAATAATATGGGGGAGATGAGGGCTGTGGCTTATTTTGGGCTGGTTTTGGCTGTGGTTAGCAGGTACAGTGATGGGTAACGCAGAGCGGTCTGACCAGCGTTTATGCTGATAGTTTCAGAGATAGTGGAGATAAAAAGAGACTGCCAGCTCGTCAGAAATTTTAGTTGCAATTCGTGTGGTCCACGCCCCCAGTCATTGCAACCAGAGAACTGGAGGAAAGCAGGACCAAAGTAATGTTTGGCTATGCGGGCGATGACCAGATGCATGTACCTGCTGGAGCGCGTGCTTACAGAACTGGGTGTTCTTGTTATGGTGAAGACGCAGTGGTAGCTGGAGTGAGAAGGCGAAGGCGGGCTTTGACTTTAGCAGACGACTTTATAGACACGACCTGAGAGACCAGTCGGTTTGGCAGACGGATTATGTAGTGAGGGGCCAGCCCCAAACGAGAAGCAATACAGGTCGCAGTGGTGGGTAAGTGTAGGGAAAGCTTTGGTGAGTAAAGGAATGGCACTGTGCTAGACGACATCCAGTTTTTCTGTAGTAGGTGTTGGGGGGAATTTTTGTCTGACATCGCCGAAGCGAGGTTGGGTAGGATAGTCAGTTTTACGAGGGTTCGCTTTTGGCGGCATGAGTGAAAGGAGGTTTGGTTTGCGAAATAGGAAGCCCGATTCTAATGTTTTAATTTTTTGGCATTGGAGATGCTGTCAATGATATCCTTGGAGGAGAAGTTTACAGTCTGACCGAACTCTAGGTTTGTATTTGTCCACATATTCTGGTCAAAAACCATCTCAGAGCTTAGTGATGCTAGTCGGGCAGGAGGGTGCGAGCAGCAATCGGTTGAAGAGCTATGCCACCGTTAGTTTTTTAACTAGACATTTTAAAAGCAGTTTGGAGCCACGGAAGGAGTTGTTTTTGTATGGCGGTTGGAAGCTTTGTTTGGAAGGTTTGTTAGAACAGTGGTCCAAAAGAAGGACAGATTGGATACAGAAATTGGTGTCGTCCTGGCGTTAGAGGTGGATCAGAGAATCCCAGCAGCAAGAGCGACCTCATTGTTGTATACTAGAAAGAGTCCCGGCCCGAGAATTGAGTCCTGTGCACCCCGCCATTAGAGAAGTCGGGAGACCCGGCCCTCCAGCGATTTGAACCACTGGAACTCTGTCTTGAGAAGTAGTTGGGTGAACACAGGCGAGGCACAGTAATTTGAGAAGCCCACAGGCTTTGGAGTCTGGCCGATAAGAATGTTGGGTGATTGACAGAGTCGAAAGCCTTGGGGCCAAGTCGATGAAAGAAGCCTTGCACAGTACTGTCCCTTTTTTCGATGGCGGTTATGCTATCGGTTTAGGACCTGGAACGTGGCTCGAAGGTTGCACCAAGAACCACTTCGGAAACCAAGATTGCCCACGTTGGAGAAGGTTACGGTTGGGATTCGAAGGTCGGTCGATCTGTTTATTAACTTGGCTTTCGACAGATTTTTAGAACGGCAGGGCAGGATTGGGATATAGGTTCTATAACAGTTTGGGTCTTAAGATGTCTCCCCTTTGAGAGGGGGATGACTGTCGGCAGCTTTCCAAGTCTTTGGGGATCTCAGACGATACAAAAGAGAGGTTTGAATGGCCTCGTAATGAGGGTTTGCCACATTTTCGGCAGAAATAATTTTAAGGAAAAGAGAGGGTCCCAGATTTGTCCACTCAAGCCCTCGCCTCTGATTTGGTAGGAATCCCCCTCAGATTTTTACCAGGCTCTTTAGAACATCCAGCTTGTTTGATTTTGGGTGAAGGCAGAAAGCAGGGGGAGAGGGGGCGTGTTTTGGGCAAGTTTGCTGCAGGGGGTGCTGAGGTGGTTTGGCCGGGGTAGGGCAGCCCAGGTGGAAGCCATGGCAGCTGGGGAAAAATGCTTATTTGAAATAAATGTCGATTAAATCGTAGATTTATCGCTTGTGTCGTGTCTTTTGGCATCATTTAAACTGAAGACTTATTTTTATCACACTAAATGTTCTTCTGTAATGTAATTATTACGTGATTAAACTACCTTAATCATGTACTGTGATTACTTAGGAAAGTCGGCGGCACAAGGAAAAATATTCAGATCTCAACAAAGTGCTAACTTTCCTATATAACTTTCAGATATTTTTTAATATCTGATCAATTGTCTTCTAAATTAATGAAATTATTCTTTTACCTCAACCTTAGTCTCATTCCAAACGTCGTAAATTGTTTGGTTATTGCACAAACCCCGTTCTTCCCTATGAATCAATCCTTTCATCCATCCAATCCATAAGCTTTAAATAATCACATAAATGCAATAACACAAAAACAATCGATAATAGTTACAAGGAAATGGAAATGTGCAAACTAGTGGGCCAAAAAATCAACACGTTTTTACTAAGCCAGCTAAATGTAAAAATCAACACGTTTTTACTAGGCCAGCTAAATGTAAAAATCAACACGTTTTTACTAGGCCAGCTAAACTGTGATCTGGTAGTAATAAGTGTAGGTTAAACCATGGCATAGTGCACATCAACCATACGGTTCAACCACGCCCTACTACCAGCTCATCACAGAACAACGCTAAACATAACCACAACACTTTCCTACAGTTGTTAAGCCTTCAAATCCCACATAACGCATGTTCTTCCTGTCAGAGACACCTCATGCTTTTTGAAATGGGGAAAATGAGATGTAAGCTAAAAGAGAAGATTACAGATGTAGAGTGTGTTTGTGTGTGTGTGTGTGTGTGTGTGTGTGTGTGTGTGTGAGTGAGTGAGCCTCTTGGGGAAGAGGAGCAGAGAACATATGCACCATCAGAAGCTTGTTATGTAACTGTATGTGTGTGTGTGTGTGTGTGTGTGTGTGTTCGCCCTCTGTGATGCTACTGAATACAGTAAATCCTATTTGTCTGATAAAGAGGCAGAGTGCTTTGAATCAGGCAGCAGAGACGAACAAGGATGTTCCTTTATAACCAGGGCAGCCCTGCTGTAGTTCCTATAGTGGCAGGTAGGAGCGTTGGGCCAGTAACCGAAAGGTTGCTGGATCGAATCCCCGAGCTGACAAAATAAAAATCTGTTGTTCTGCCCCTGAGCAAGGCAGTTAACCCACTGTTCCCCGGGCGCCAACAACATGGATGTGGATGAAGGCAGCCCTCCGCACCTCTCTGATTCAGAGAGGTTGGTTTAAATGCGGAGGACACATTTCAGTTGAAGGCATTCCTTTCCCTTACTGTATCCACTTGATTTATTATTTCCCTTCCGCTTTCTTTCAAATAACATGATCAATTCAGTCAGCACATCCTATTTTCTAAACTGTGGTCACATTAATGTTATAAACTGTGGTGCACATTAATGTTCTAAACTGTGGTGCACATTAATGTTCTTAAAACTGTGGTGCACATTAATGTCTTAAACTGTGTCACATTCATGTTAAACTGTGGTTCACATTAATGTTCTAAAACTGTGTGCACATGTATAAACTGGGTCACATTAATGTTCTAAACTGTGGTGCACATTAATGTTCTAAACTGTGTGCACATTAATTTAAACTGTGGTGCACATTAATGTTTACAAAACTGTGGTGCACATAATGTTAAAACTGTGGTGCACAATAATGTTCTAAACTGTGGTGCACATTAATGTTCTAAACTGTGGTGCCACATTAATGTTCTTAAAACTGTGGGGCACATTAATTTTAAACTGTGGTGCACATTAATGTATAAACTGTGGTGCACATTAATGTTCTAAAACTGTGTGCACATTATGTTCTTAAACTGTGGTGCACATTAATGTTCTAAACTGTGGTGCACATTAATGTGCTTAAACTGTGGTGCACATAATGTTACTAAACTGGGTGCACAATAATGTCTAAACTGTGGTGCACATAATGTTACAACTGTGGTGCACCAATACGATTGCTAAACTGTGTGCACATCAATGTTACAAACTGTGGTACACATTAATGTGCTAAACTTGGTGCCCACATCAAATTACC
>NW_019943482.1:70095-86682 GCF_002910315.2 Salvelinus sp. IW2-2015 | reverse complement strand
GACCACGCTTCTGAATATAGGCCCGTACAGTGAACCTACTACAGCACACTGGTTATTCAGGGTTATATTACGGTACAGTGTAACCTACTACAGCACACTGGTTATTCAGTGGTTATATATATGTATATACGGTATGGTCTGCTAACGCTACTACAGCACACTGGTTATCAGTGGTTATATTAATGTATATACGGTACAGTGTAACCTACTACAGCCACACTGGTTATCAGTGGTTATATTACGGTACAGTGTAACTACTATAGCACACTGGTTATTCAGTGGTTATATTAATGTATATACGGTATGTCATGCTTAACCTACTACAGCACACGGGTTATTTCAGTGTTATATTAATGATATACGGTACAGTGTAACCTACTACAGCACACTGGTTATTCAGTGGTTATATTAATGTATATACGTACAGTGTAACCTACTAACAGCACACGGGTTATTCAGTGGTTATATTACGGTACAGTGTAACCTACATAGCACACTGGTTATTCAGTGTTTATATTAATGTATATACGGTACAGTGTAACCTACTATAGCACACTGGTTATTCAGTGGTTATATTAATGTATATACGGTATGTCATGCTAACCTACACAGCACACTGGTTATTCAGTGGTTATATTAATGTATATACCGTACAGTGTAACCTACTACAGCAACTGGTTAATTTCAGTGGTTATATTAATGTATATACGGTACAGTGTAACCTACTACCAAGCACACGGTTATTCAGTTTATATTAATGTATATACGGTATGTCATATGCTAACCTACTACGCAACTGGTTATTCAGTGGTTAATTAATGTATATTACAGTACAGTGTAACCTACTACAAGCACACGGTTATCAGTGGTTATATTAATGTATATACGGTATGTCATGCTAACCTACGTGCTGCTTCCGGCTTCTGTCAACAATACTAATGCAAAGTTGACCTGTTTTCATCTTTAATGGGCAGAATGTGAGGAATGATTGGCCATACATAGTCTAGTTGTTTTCCTGGGATGTTTTGAACTAATTAAAACAATTACAGAGTCAGAGGGAGGAGACTTCCTCCATCCTCTCTCTTTATTCCTCCTCCCCTCCCCCTCCATTCCTCCCTCCCTCCTCTCCTCCATTCCTCCCTCTCCCCCCTCCATTCTCTTCCCTCCCCCCCTCATTCCTCCCTCTCTCTCCTATTCCTCCCTCTCCTCTCTCTTCCTCCCTCTCTCTCCTCCTCTCCTTCTCTCCCATTTCCTCCCTCTCTCCTCTCTCTCTCCATTCCCTCTCTCCTCTCTCCTTCTCTCGCTCTCCTTCTCTCCCCTCTCCTCTCTCCCCTCTCCATTTCCTCCCTCTCCTCTCGCTCATTAAGGATCTCTATTGATTCCACCCTGTTGACCCCTCTCTCTTTCCACGAGGATAAACAACACACTATGGCCTTACAACACAACACACACCACACACACACACACACACACACACACACACACACACAACACACACACACACACACACACACACAAGAACTAACAACAAACACTACACATATCAACACACACACAGGTACACAAACTCTAAACTGTGGTGCACATTAATGTTCTAAACTGTGGTGCACATTAATGTTATAAACTGTGGTGCACATTAATGTTATAAACTGTGGTGCACATTAATGTTCTAAACTGTGGTGCACATTAATGTTCTAAACTGTGGTGCACATTAATGTTCTAAACTGTGGTGCACAGTAATGTTCTAAACTGTGGTGCACATTAATGTTACAAACTGTGGTGCACATTAATGTTCTAAACTGTGGTGCACATTAATGTTACAAACTGTGGTGCACATTAATGTTACAAACCTTTTGTTCTATTCATCATCAATTCAAGCAATTTATCACAATGTGGACTTTTGTTCCTATCGTCCAGCTCTAGTGTGTATGTGCACATGCACACACACAGTACTCTGTGTCTGGCTAGGTAGGGAGCAACTACTTCAACATTTCACATGTTTCCCCCCAGTGTAATCAACATTTATCAAGTGATGTACTGGTGGCCTCAATTGGTGGCCTCAATAATTATGTAAATGGTGAGAGAAAGAGACAGAGACAGAGACAGAGACAGAGAGAGAGACAGCAAGACAAAGAGAAAGAAAGAAAAAAAGAGAAAGAGAGAGAGACAGAGAGAGAGAGAGAGAGAGAGAAAGAAAGAGAGAAAGGGAGGGAGAGTGAGACAGAGAGAAAGAGAGAGAAGAGTAAGCCACTATAGCTGTATGCTGAAGGCTCTCAGCCAGAGGGAGATCAAAGAGAGAGAGACTCGGAAAGCTCATGTTTATATTAATGAGCTAGCTAGCCTAACTATTTCCCTTCCCTAAAACATTCCACTCTGACTACCTCAACCATCCGCTATCATACAGTTCCAACCACTAACCCTGACCCCTCATCTGGTGACCAGTAGCTTCCATGTGTCAAGGTTTTAAAGTAGGCCGAGTCAGACTCATTTCAAATACGGATATACAGTGCATTCAGGAAGTATTCAGACCCCTTGACTTTCCCCTCATCAATCTACACACAATACCCCATAATGACAAAGCAAAAACAGGTTTTTATAAATTTTTGCAAATGTATTAAAAATATTAAACTGAAATATCACATTTACATAAGTATTCAGACCCTTTATTCAGTACTTGAAGCACCTTTGGCAGTGATTACAGCCTCAAGTCTTCTTGGGTATGACACTACAAGCTTGGCACACCTGTATTTTGGGAGTTTCTCCCATTCTTCTCTGCAGATCCTCTCAAGCTCTGTCAGGTTAGATGGGGAGCGTTGCTGTACAGCTTTTCAGGTCTCTCCAGAGATGTTGGATCGGGCTCAAATCCGGGCTCTGGCTGTGCCACTCAAGGATCGAGACTTGTCCCGAAGCCACTCTCCTGCTTTCTCTTGGGTGTGTTCTTAGGTCGTTGTCCTGTTGGAAGGAACCTTCGCCCCAGTCTGAGGTCCTGAGCGCTCTGGAGCAGGTTTCCATCAAGGATCTCTCTGTACTTGCTTCGTTCATCTTTCCCTCGATCCTGACTAGTACCCTAGTCCCTGCCGCTGAAAAAACATCCCCACAGTATGCTGCTGCTACCACTATGCTTCACCGTAGGGATGGTATTGGCCAGGTGATGACCGGTGCCTGGTTTCCCTCAGACGTGATGCTTGTCAATCTTGGTTTCATCAGACAAGAGAATCTTGTTTCTCATGGTCTGAAAGCGGGCTGTCATGTGCCTTTTTACTGAGGAGTATCTTCAGTCGGGTTCTTGGCACTTCCCTGACCAAGGCCCTTCTCTCCCCGATTCTCAGTTTGGCCAGGGGCCAGCACTAGGAAATGTCTTGGGGTTCCAAACTTCTTCCATTTAAGAATGATGGAGACCACTGTGTTCTTTGGGACCTTCAATTCTGCAGAAATGTTTTGGTACCCTTCCCCAGATCTGTGCCTCGACACAATCCTATCTCGGAGCTTTACGGACAATTCCTTTGACCTCTTGGCTTGGTTTTTGCTGCTGACATGCACTGCCAGCTGGGAACTACATAGACGGGCTGTAAAAAAAACACTTGGTCGACCGAAAGATGCGTGTTCTTTTCAACCAAGTTTTTACGTGTATTTTTCCTTATATAGACACACCCTATGTATGTGAGCTTGTCTGATGCTTTAAGCTTATAGTTTGATGAAATAAGACAAATGCCTGAAGAGGGCGCCAGAGATCTAGATAACCAGAAGAAAAAAAACGTAACCTGACCCAACTATTTCCTCTCGCTCCTGCTGGCTTTCACAGATTCTGCCATTACTCTGCTGAAGTTGCCTGTAATAGGCACATGAGGAGTCGGCAACCTTTTCTCAATGATTCATTATCTTACCATTTCTCCAGATCTGCGTGCCATTTATGGTTTTATATTACATTTTTGTTGAAACAGCTTCAATTAATGTATTATAACGTCTCATATCTAAAAATCATTGTCATGTGGTTAATCAAAATTCTATTCAAATCTAAATTAAAATGATGCAAACCTAAAAAGTAACTTCTATTGCCATTGCCAACTATGTCAAAATAGCCTACATAAAGCCAACAAATTTAAAACAATTGCAGCCCGCAAGTAGAAAATATCCTGATAAAAAAAATATCCTATAAATCACATTGGCTACACATGCTTGTCTGCAACGAACTTGAAACATTGTCTCAACTATTAACATCCGGCGCCGACAGCCGGCCGCCTCGCTTCGCGTTCCTAGGAAACTATGCAGATTTAGTTTTTTTATGTTTATTTCTAACATTGTTACCCCAGGAAATATTATGTTTATTACATACAGTCGGGAGGAACTATTGGATATAAGCGCAATGTCAACTCACCAACATTACGACCAGTATACGACTTTCCCGAAGCGGTTCCTCTGGTCCACCACCAGGACAATGGATCGATCCCAGCATGCGACCCAAAACAACAAGGGCAACCGGAGCGGTCTTCTGGTCAGGCTCCCTTGACGGGCACATCGCGCACCACTCCCGAGCATACTACTCGCCAATGTCCAGTCTCTTGACAACAAGGTAGACGAAATCCGAGCAAGGGTTGCCTTCCAGAGAGACATCAGAGATTGCAACGTTCTTTGTTTCAAGGAAACATGGCTCACTCGGGATACGTCATCAGACTCGGACAGCCACCTGGCTTCTTCACGCATCGCGCCGACTGAAACAAACATCTCTCTGGTAAGAAGAAGGGTGGGGTGTATGCCTTATGATTAACGAGACGTGTGTGATCATAACAACATACAGGGAACTCAAGTCCTTTTGTTCACCTGATCTAGAATTCCTTACAATCAAATGCCGACCGCATCATTTACCAAGAGATTCTCTTTGATCATAATCATAGTCGTGTATATCCAGCCCCAAATAGACACATCGACGGCCCTGAAAGAATTTAATTTGACTTATATAAACTGGAAACCACATATCCTGAGGCTGTATTTATTGTAGCTGGAATTTTAACAAGGCTAATCTGAAAACAAGGCTCCCTAAATTTTATCGAATTTAGCGCAACCCGCGGCTGGCAAAACCCTGAATCATTGTTATTCTAACTCCGCGACACATATGTATAAGGCCCTCCCCTGCCCCCCTCAGAGAATCTGACCACGACTCCATTTTGTTGCTCCCAGCCTATAGACAGAAACTAAAACAGGAAGTGCCCGTGCTCAGGTCTGTTCAACACTGGTCCAATCGAATTCCACGCTTCAAGATTGCTTCGATCACGTTGACTGGGATATGTTCCGCATAGCGTCGGACATTAACAGTGATGAATACGCTGATCGGTGAGCGAGTTTATTAGCAAGTGCATCCGTGATGTTGTACCCACAGCGTCTATTAAAACATTCCCCAACCAGAAACCGTGGATTGATGGCAGCATTCGCGCAAAACTGAAAGCGCGAACCACGGCTTTTAATCAGGGCAAGGTGACCGGAAACATGACCGAATAAAAACAGTGTAGCTATTCCCTCCGCAAGGCAATCAAACAAGCTAAGCGTCAGTATAGAGACAAAGTAGTCGCAATTCAACGGCTCAGACACGAGAGGTATGTGGCAGGGTCTACAGTCAATCGCGGACTACAAAAGGAAAACCAGCCCCATCGCGAACCACAATCTCCTGTACTCCCTGTTGACCCATGACTGCGTGGCCATGCACGCCTCCAACTCAATCATCAAGTTTGCAGACGACACTACAATGGTAGGCTTGATTACCAACAACGACGAGACGGCCTACAGGGAGGAGGTAGGGCCCTCGGAGTGTGGTGTCAGGAAAATAACCTCACACTCAATGTCAAGAAAAACAAAGGAGATGATCGTAGACTTCAGGAAACACCATCCACATCGACGGGACAGTAGGGAGAAGGTGGAAAGTTTTAAGTTCCTCGCGTACACATCACAGACAAACTGAAATGGTCCACCCACACAGACAGCGTGGTGAAGTAGGCGCAACAGGGCCTCTTCAACCTCAGGTGGCTGAAGCAATTCGGCTGGTCACCAAATACACTCCACCAAACTTTTACAGATGCACAATCGAGAGCATCCTGTCGGGCTGTATCACCGCCTGGTACGCAACTGCTCCGCCCACAACCGTAAGGCTCTCCAGAGGGTAGTGAGGTCTGCACAACGCATCACCGGGGCAAACTAACTGCCCTCCAGGACACCTACACCACCCGATGCCAAAAAGATCATCAAGGACACAACCACCCGAGCCACTGCCTGTTCACCCCACTATCATCCAGAAGGCGAGTCAGTACAGGTGCATCAAAGCTGGGACCGAGAGACTGAAAAACAGCCTCTATCTCAAGGCCATCAGACTGTAAACAGCCATCACTAACATTGGACTCAACACATATGGACTCATCTCTAGCCACCTTAATAATAAAAAATGTATGTAATAAATGTATCACTAGCCACTGTAAACAATGCCACTTATATAATGTTTACATACCCTACATTACTCATCTCATATGTATATACTGTACTCTATACCATCTACTGCATCTTGCCTATGCCGTTCGGCATCGCTCATTCATATATTTAAGTACATATTCTTATTCATTCCTTTACACTTGTGTGTATAAGGTAGTTGCTGTGATATTGTTGGAGGTTAGATTACGTGTTAGATATTACTGCATGGGTAGGAACTAGAAGCACAAGCATTTTGCTACACTCGCATTAACATCTGCTAACCACTTGTATGTGACAAATACAATTTGATTTGATTTGATTAACTTGGGTCTGGCTTGAAGCTGTAGTAGCACAAATGCAACTTCAGAATGTGGGGGGGACAGTGAAAGTTGCATCCCTGATAAACAGTAACAGCACCCACAATGAGTACCGAACCATTTTTTTTCAATGAGTACCGCGAACCTATTTTTGTCCAAGTCAAGCACAGATAAGAGTAATCAGGTAGGCCTATTTTATAATGTTTCCACTGGATCAGAGCATGACATCTTTCCCTTCCAGGCAGATTTGATATTGAAAGGCAGAGAGCTGAGAAGATTTTTCAAATACAGTGAGGAACAATTGTCATTCTCAATGGATGTAAAACATATTTTGTTGGCTTGCTGTTTGAGGTGAAGAAAACATGACTGAGAAGCTCCACAGGTCATTAGTGGTGGTGCGTTCAGCCAATCAGATCCCAGATGGGCACATTTCTATGCCGACATTTCTCGCAGGCCAGGTAGCCTATAAGTCTATTTCTATGTATAATCAGGCCAGGTAGCCTATAAGTCTATTTCTTTGTATAATCAGGCCAGGTAGCCTATAAGTCTATTTCTATGTATAATCAGGCCAGGTAGCCTATAAGTCTATTTCTTTGTATAATCAGGCCAGGTAGCCTATAAGTCTATTTCTATGTATAATCAGGCCAGGTAGCCTATAAGTCTATTTCTTTGTATAATCAGGCCAGGTAGCCTATAAGTCTATTTCTATGTATAATCAGGCAGGTAGCCTATAAGTCTATTTCTTTGCGTCCTTACTCAACATTGACATAAGCTCTCCAAACAAAAGACAATGTGTCTACGATCGTTGGAGGAGAGACGCGACCAAAACGCAGCATGAGGAAAATAAGCCATCTTCTTTTTATTAATGAAGAAGGAAAACGAAACAAAACACTTACAAACTACCAAAAACAACAAACGATCGTGAAGCTAAATAACGTAGTGCACACACACACAGGCTACAAACGTTCTACATAGACACAGCTAGACAACTATACTAAACATAAAGCCAACTACTCTAAATAACCCCCTAAACCTTACAATCACCTGGAGACTACAAAACCACATAAATACCCATGTCACACCCTGACCAAACTAAAAATATAAAGAAAACAAAGAATACTAAGGCCAGGGCGTGACATAGCCCCCCCCTTAAGCTGCGAACTCCGGGCGCACCAGCACAAAGTCTAGGGAGGGCCTGGGTGGGCTCTGACCACGGTGGTGGCTCAGGCTCAGGGCGAGGTCCCCACCCCACCATAGTCAATCCCAGCTTATATCTCCCCCTAACAAATGACCACCTCATATTACCCCCACTTACAATCTTTTAGGGTAAACATCGACACAAGGGGCAGGCACCGGGATAGGGCAGCACCGGGATAAGGGGCAGCACCGGGATAAGGGGCAGCACCGGGATAAGGGGCAGCACCGGGATGAGGACAGCAGCTCCGGGCTGAGGGACGGCAGCTCCGGGCTGAGGGACGGCAGCTCCGGGCTGAGGGACGCAGCTCCGGGTAGGGACGGCAGCGCCGTGCTGGCCTGGGCGGAGCTCCTGGCTGGCTGACGGCTCTGGCTGGTCATGGTGGCTGACGGCTCTGGCTGGTCATGGCTGGCTGACGGCTCTGGCTGGTCATGGCTGGCTGACGGCTCTGGCTGGTCATGGCTGGCTGACGGCTCTGGCTGGCATGTGGCTGGCCTGACGGCTCTGGCTGGTCATGGCTGTGCTGACGGCTCTGGCTGTCATGGCTGGCTGACGGCTCTGGCTGGTCATGGCTGGCTGACGGCTCTGGCTGGCTCTGAGCTGTGTCATGGCTGGCTACGGCTCTGGCTGGTCATGGCTGGCTGACGGCTCTGGCTGGTCATGGCTGGCTGACGGCTGGCTGGTCACTGGCTGGCGGACGGCTCTGGCTGGTCATGGCTGGCGGACGGCTCTGGCTGGTCATGGCTGGCGGACGGCTCTGGCTGGTCATGGCTGGCGGACGGCTCTGGCTGGTCATGGCTCGCGGAAGGCTCTGGCTGGTCATGGCTCGCGGAAGGCTCTGCTGATCGGTCTGCGGGAAGGCTCTGGCTGATCCGGTCTGGCGGAAGGCCTAGCGGCTCCTGTCTGGCGGACGGCTCTAGCGGCTCCTGTCTGGCGGACGGCTCTGTAGGCTCATGGCAGACGGCGGCTTTGCAGGCTCATGGCAGACGGGCGGCTTTGCAGGCTCATGGCAGACGGACAGTTTCAGACGGCCGTAGGGGCAGACGGGCAGTTCAGGCGCCGCTGGGCAGACGGGCAGTCAGGCGCCGCTGGGCAACGGGCAGTTCAGCGCCGCTGGGCAGACGGGCAGTTCAGGCGCCGCTGGGCAGACGGGCAGTTCAGGCGCCGCTGGGCAGACGGGCAGTTCAGCGCCGCTGGGCAGACGGCAGACTCTGGCGGCTGAGACGACTGTAGGCCTGGTGCGTGGTACCGGAACTGGAGGTACCGGGCTAATGACACGCACCTTAAGGCTAGTGCGGGGAACAACAACAGGGCACACTGAGTTCTCAAAGCGCACTATATGCCTGGTGCGTGGTACCGGACTGAGGGCACGCACCTCAGGACGAGTGCGGGAGAAATAACAGTGTGTACAGGACTCAGGAGACGCACAGTGGCTTAGTGCGTGGTGCCGGAACTGGAGGCACTGGGCTGGGACACGCACCATAGGGAGAGTGCGTGGAGGAGGAACAGGGCTCTGAAAACACACTGAAAGCCTGGTGCGTGGTGTAGGCACTGGTGTACTAGGCTGGGGCGGGAAGGTGGCGCCGGATATACCGGACCGTGAAGGAGGACACGTGCTCTTGAGCACCGAGCTCCCCAACCTTACCAGGTTGAATGGTCCCCGTAGCCCTGCCAGTGCGGCGAGGTGGAATAGCCCGCACTGGGCTATGCAGGCGAACCGGGGACACCACCTGTAAGGCTGGTGCCATGTACGCGGCCCGAGGAGACGTACTGGAGACCAGATACGTTGGGCCGGCTTCATGGCACTCGGCTCGATGCCCAACCTAGCCCTCCCAGTGCGGCAAGGTGGAATACCCGCACTGGGCTAAGCACGCGTACTGGGGACACCGTGCGCTTTACCGCATAACACGGTGTCTGACCAGTACGACGCCCTCTTACTCACGGCAAGCCCGGGGAGTTGGCTCAGGTATCCAACCCGGCTTCGCCACACTCCCCTTTAGCCCCCCCCCCCCCCCCAAGAAATTTTTGGGTGTTACTCACGGGCTTCCAGCCACTCGCCTTGCCTTTGCCTCATAAACCGCCTCTCCGCTTTCGCTGCCTCCAGCTCCGCTTTGGGACGGCGATATTCCCCTGGCTGAGTCCAGGGTCCTTTGCCGTCCAGGATCTCCTCCCATGTCCATGAGTCCTGTTTACTTTGCCGCTGTTGTTGGTCCGATCATGCTGCTTGATCCTGTTGTGGTGGGGAATTCTGTCACGATCGTGTGGAGGAGAGACGGACCAAAACGCAGCATGAGGAAAATAAAGCCATCTTCTTTTTTTAATGAAGAAGGCAAAACGAAACAAAACACTTACAAACTACCAAAACAACAAACGATCGTGAAGCTAAATAACGTAGTGCAACACACACACAGGCTACAAACGTTCTACATAGACACAGCTAGACAACTATACTAAACATAAAGCCAACTACTCTAAATAAACCCCCTAAACCTTACAATCACCCTGGACACTACAAAACCCACATAAATACCCATGTCACACCCTGACCAAACTAAAATAATAAAGAAAACAAAGAATACTAAGGCCAGGGCGTGACACAATGACTAAATTGCCAAACTCGTAAATGGAATGAAATCACCAAAACTTGTTCTCACAAGTGTAACATAGGCTGTGCACTCTGCAAACAATGTGTCTACTCCTACAGTGATAACAGGAAGACTGGAATAATAATATTTGATTGAAGTAACAGAAATTACCGTAACCAAAGTAACAAACATTGTCGTTGAGAAATAGGAATTCATGGTAATGTACGACAGGTGATATACACTACCATTCAAAAGTTTGGGGTCACTTATACATTTCCTTGTTCTTGAAAGAAAAGCAAATTTTTTTGTCCATTAAAATTACATCAAATTGATCAGAAATACAGTATAGACATTGTTAATGTTTTTTAATTGAATATCTACATAGGCATACAGAGGCCCATTATCAGCAACCATCACTCCTGTGTTCCAATGGCACGTTGTTTAACTAATCCAAGTTTATCATTTTAAAAGGCTAATTGATCATTAGAAACCCTTTTGCAATTTTGTTAACACAGCTGAAAACTGTTTTGCTGATTAAAGAAGTAATAAAACTGTCCTTCTTTAGACTAGTTGAGAATCTGGAGCATCAGAATTTGTGGGTTCGATTACAGGCTCAAAACAAGAACTTTCTTCTGAAACTCATCAGTCTATTCTTGTTCTGAGAAATGAAGGCTATTTCATGTGAGAAATTGCCAAGAAACTGAAGATCTGTACAACGCTGTGTACTACTCCATTCACAGGACAGCACAAACTGTCTCTAACCAGAATAGAAAGAGTGGGAGGCCCGGTGCACAACTGAGCAAGAGGCAATGTACATTTGAGTGTCTAGTTTGAGAAACAGAAGCCTCACAAGTCCTCAACTGGTAGCGTCATTAAATAGTACCCGCCAAAACCCAGTCTCACACTCAACAGTGAAGAGGCGACTCCGGGATGCTGGCCTTCTAGGCAGAGTTCCTCTGTCCAGTCTCAACGTCAACAGTGAAGAGGCGGCATCTCGAGGATGACTGCCTTCTAGGCAGAGTTCCTCTGTCCAGTGTCTGTGTTCTTTTGCCCATCTTTATCTTTTCTTTTTATTGGCCAGTCTGAGATATGGCTTTTTCTTTGCAACTCTGCCTTGAAGGCCAGCATCCCGGAGTCACCTCTTCACGGTTGAGACTGGTGTTTTGTGGGTACTATTTAATGACGCTGCCAGTGCACAACCTATGTCACAATTTGATGTTATTTTGATGGACTTTTCTTTCAAAAACAAGGACATTTCTATGTGATCCCAAACTTTTGCACAATACGGTACTGAATGGAGAATTGATAGACACTAACAAACAAACGGAAACAATTAACTTATGAAACAATTCATGTGCACAAATTGACGGGAGAGAGAGCATTCTGGAGAGAGAAGTGCATTGTGCATCTAGGTGCGTGGTCAATCCGACGTCTGCAACATATACGGTAATACGGCCTCAGCAGAAGTCAGGGCATTCATACTTGTTGCTTCGCGGAGCAGTACAGAGCTGTTGTCAAGGAAGTGAGTTTATGTTTTCTACAGGATGTACCGCCCCCACCTACCGTAAACCAACCATGTCAATGCAGAGCCCTCCGCATTATTACAACATTTGGGAGGCGCATGGCGATGCAGTACGGAGCTCGATTTGGCCTCTGAATGCCCCTGGAGGCATTTGCGTCACACCCTCCATATGGAGCTTTCAACCATTTTCGGATCAAGCATAACTTGGCTTTTAGTCTTGGCCTCCACAATGGATTAGTTCACTGAGATGGGCACAAYTGTACACATTTGTTACTGCTCAACTAAAACAATGTTGGTCGACCAACAGCCTAACGACCAAACAATTGATCAGTCGACTAATTGGGGTCAGCCCTAATACAGACAGGCGTGTGCCTGTCCAAATCAAATTCCGCCTAAAATGACATACCCAAATCTAACTGCCTATAGCTAAGGCCTTGAAGCAAGGATATGCATATTCTTGGTCCCATTTGAAAGGAAACACTTTGAAGTTCGTGGAAATGTGAAAGGAATGTAGGAGAATATAACTCATTAGATCTGTTAAAAGATAATCCACAGAAAAAAACAATTGTTTTTTGTAAWWWWWWTMTACCATCATCTTTGAAATGCGAGAGAAAGGCCGTAATWTATTATTCCAGCCCAGGTGCAATTTAGATTTTGGCCACTAGATGTCAGTAGTGTATGTGAAAAGTGTTAGACTGATCCAATGAACCATTGCATTTCTGTTCAAAATTGTGTATCAAGACTGCCCAAATGTGCCTAATTTGTTCATTAATAACTTTTCATGTTCAAAATTGATCACTCCCCTCAAACAATAGCATGGTTTTATTTCACTGTAACAGCTACTGTAAATTGGACAGTGCAGTCAGATTAACAAGAATTTAAGCTTTCTGCCAATATCAGATATGTCTATGTCCTGGGAAATGTTCTTGTTACTTACAACCTCATGCTAATCGCATTAGCCTACGTTAGCTCAACCGTCCCATGGACGGGACACCGATCCCGAATAAGTTTTTTAACGTAACAAAATGTGGAAAGAGTCAAGGGGTCTGAATACTTTCCAAATGCACTGTATAGGCCTTTTATTTTTTTATTTTTTTTACAATTAGTTCCTTTTTAAATCAGCCAAAGAAAGACTTTGGAAAACAAACCGATGGAGGAAGAGAGAGAAAGAGAGTGGGGTGGATGGAGGGAGAAGCTGTGAAATCTCCTCAGACTGAAACTATTGGAAAAGCCACCAGGTGTAGAATGTAAATACCGAGGTAAGTAATGATCCAAGCCCTGTGCTTGTTGATGGAGTGTGTGTGTGTATGTGTGTTACTGATGTCTACTGATGCAATCACTTGCGGGAGTAGGTGGTACAGTAAGAATCCTTTTAAACATTGAGTGGACTGGAGAAAATGTTCCGTCCAGTTGTTTTCAGTAGTTGCCTTCTACTTGATTGGGCAGATTTACAGCCTAGCATAAGTGCAGCTCAGTTTCCACCTCATTTTGTGGACAGTGTGCACATAGCCTGTCTTCTCTTGAGAGTCAAGTCTGCCTACGGCGGCCTTTCTCAAAAGCAAGGCTATGCTCACTGAGTCTGTACATAATCAAAGCTTTCCTTAATTTTGGGTCAGTCACAGTGGTCAGGTATTCTGCCAAATAGCATTCTAGTTTGCTCAGTTTTTTTGTTAATTGTTAATTCCTATGTGTCAAGTAAGTATATTTTTGTTTTCTCATGATTTGGTTGGGTCTAATTGTGCTGCTGTCCTGGGGCTCTGTGGGGTCTGTTAGTGTTTGTGAACAGAGCCCCAGGACCAGCTTGCTTAGGGGACTCTTCTCCAGGTTCATCTCTCTGTAGGTGATGGCTTTGTTATGGAAGGTTTTGGGAATCTCTTCCTCTCTCTCTCTCTACACACGCACAGGCACATGCTGCCAGCCTGCCTGCCCTGAGACAGTCAGGGTCCACAGGGGTTCGACTCAGCAAGACCAGAGGGCCACTCCTGATGCCAGCTGTCACTCACAACCAATTACATACTGTATCTGTGATTAATGACAGTGAATGTCACATTAGACGTGTACAGTAAAGGTTCCTCTTGATATATTTGGAAGTATAACCTTTTCTCTTGTGGCAAATGTGATGTCAGCGAACCTTGTTGTAACATGAATACAGTGAGTAAAGTATTCAGACCCGTTGACTTTTTCCACATTTTGTTATGTTACAGCCAGTTTCTAAAATTGGTTAAATAAATAAAAAATCCTCAACAATCTACACACAATACCCCATAAAGAAAAAGTGAAATCTGCAAATGTATTAAAAATAAATAACAGACACACCTAATTTACATGAGTATTCAGACCCTTTGCTTTGAGACTCAAAATTTAGCTCATGGATCATCCTTGGGATGTTTCTACAACTTGATTGGAGTCCACCTGTGGTAAATTCAATTGATTGGACATGATTTGGAAAGGCACACACCTGGCTATATATGGTCCCACAGTTGACAGTGCATGTCAGAGCAAAAACCAAGCCTTGTGATCGAAGGACAGGATTGTGTCGAGGCACAGATCTGGGGAAGGGTAGAAATATATTTCTGCAGCATTTATGGTCCCCAAGAACACAGTGGCCTCCATCATTCATAAATAGAAGAAGTTTGGAATCACCAAGACTCTTCCTAGAGCTGGCCACCCGGCCAAACTGAGCAATCGATGGAGAAGGGCCTTGGTCAGAGAGGTGACCAAGAACCCGATGGTCAATAAGAGTTCCTTAAAAAAAWAAAWAATAATTAAGGGGTGGATCAGTTTAATATTGCGGATAGATTGTTGCTTCCATCAATGTAATTGTCTGAATCATTTCCAACCCCCTATATATTTTTGGGTAAATATATCCATTTACATACACATATGCATACATATACACATATATACATACACATACCTATATCGAGATACAGACTTTTTTTTAGAATATACCTTTATTATTCCCCACAAACCCGACCACCCTTCCCCCAATTGGAGTAAACTAATAAACAATAACACGTAGGCTTCTACCTTCAGTTTATACATCTTATACACATTTTACAGACACAATCTATTTTACAATAGTTATATTTTGTTTGTTTTTAGTCCTTCCTCTATTTCTGATGTCCATCCAGTTTGATTTCTATTTGTAACTGTGTTATTTCACAACATTATATACATTTTACAGACCCCGTATGTTTTACATTGTTTATCTTGTTATTAGTCCCACCCTTCAGCTCCATTCAACCCCTCCCATCTATCTCTCAACATCATCCGTTTCGGATTTCTATTTGCCATATATTTTTCAACTGTGCTGTGATGCTTGACAAAAGTACTGAACCTTTCTATTCTCATAGCGTCTACAGATTGTAAATTAAAAATATTTTCTTTTGCTAAAATAATAATGAGGTGGTGCTGGCTAGATGAGGTGGTGCTGGCTAGATGAGGTGGTGCTGGAGAGATGAGGTGGTGCTGGCTAGATGAGGTGGTGCTGGCTAGATGAGGTGGTGCTGGAGAGATGAAGTGGTACTGGCTAAGAGAGGTGGTGCTGGAGAGGATGAAGTGGTACTGGCTAGATGAGGTGGTGCTGGACTAGATGAGGTGGTACTGGCTAGATGAGGTGGTGCTGGCTAGATGAGGTGGTGCTGGAGAGATGAGGTGGTGCTGGCTAGATGAGGTGGTACTGGTAGATGAGGTGGTACTGGAGAGATGAAGTGGTACTGGCTAATGAGGTGGTACTGGCTAGATGAGGTGGTACTGGCTAGATGAGGTGGTGCTGGAGAGATTAAGTGGTACTGGCTAGATGAGGTGGTACTGGAACTATTCTGCTGGAGAGATGAGGTGGTACTGGAGAGATGAAATGGTACTGAAGAGATGAGGTGGTGCTGGAGATATGAGGTGGTACTGGAGAGATGAGGTGGTACTGGCTAGATGAGGTGGTGCTGGAGAGAGGAGGTGGTGCTGGACTAGATGAGGTGGTACTGGAGAGATGAAGTGGTGCTGGAGAGATGAGGTGGTACTGGCTAGATGAGGTGGTGCTGGCTTGATGAGTGGTGGCTGGCTTGATGAGGTGGTGCTGGCTAGATGAGGTGGTGCTGGCTAGATGAGGTGGTTGGCTAGATGAGGTGGTACTGGAGAGATGAGGTGGTACTGGCTAGATGAGGTGGTGCTGGCTAGATGAGGTGGTGCTGGAGAGATGAGGTGGTGCTGGCTAGATGAGGTGGTACTGGAGAGATGAAGTGGTGCTGGAGAAGATGGGGTGGTACTGGCTAGATGAGGTGGTGCTGGCTAGATGAGGTGGTACTGGCTAGATGAGGTGGTGCTGGCTAGATGAGGTGGTGCTGGCTAGATGAGGTGGTGCTGGCTAGATGAGGTGGTACTGGCTAGATGAGGTGGGGCTGGCTAGATGAGGTGGTGCTGGCTAGATGAGGTGGTACTGGCAAGATGAGGTGGTGCTGGCTAGATGAGGTGGTACTGGAAGATGAGGTGGTGCTGGCTAGATGAGGTGGTGCTGGCTAG
>NW_019943482.1:63209-68999 GCF_002910315.2 Salvelinus sp. IW2-2015 | reverse complement strand
CTGGCTAGATGAGGTCGGTTTCTGGCTAGATGAGGTGGTGCTGGCTAGATGAGGTGGTTCTGCTAGATGAGGTGGTACTTGAGAGATGATTGGTACTGGAGAAATGAGAGAACTTAGAAGTAACACCCAGACTAGACAAAAGGCACACTGCTGTGAATAGAGAAAGAAGCACACACACACACACACACACACACACACACACACACACACCACACACACACACACACACACACACACACAACACCACACACACACACACACACACACAACACACACACACACACACACCACACAACACACACACCAACACACACACACACACACACACACGATAGAGAGACTCTCCGACACATAATCAAAATCTATCTTTGCATGAGACATTGACGAATTAACCAAACAAAACAAATCAATTTTTGATGGATCCTTGTTCTATTTGACCATTGTGGTCCAGGCTGACTAGACTCTTTGGAATCCAACTGAATTATTGGACGCTAGAGAACAGTACTAATGAGACAGAGGGTTAGCCCGGGTGAAGGGCTCCATGACCAGGCTGGAATAATCTGTGACTTATCTGTCGGGAGAGCTCCGTCAACAACACATCGGACGGACACATACACACACACAGCATCCAAAAACAGCACACAAACTTATGATTGATGGCATGGTTACATTAACAACCTATTAATAATGTATACAGAGAGACACAGAGGAAAGATGTAGAGAGAGCAGAGTGAGCAGAGAGAGAAACAGAGAGAAGAGAGAACTCCCTGTAGAGGAAAGCTTGTAACCACTCACCACAGGCCAGAAACTCAGACAGAGCTTACAAATGTCAAAAACAATTCAAACAATTAATATAATTTCCCCACAATTTCAAAAACCCTTGTTCAAGTTCAAAGAGCTCTCTGAGAGAATAGGCTACCCGTCCTGTGGGGAGACGCCAAGACGCGTGTGCAGCCCACACTACATTCCTGCCTGCCATAAGATGAGGACAAGTCTGACATGGATTGTTAACTGTTTCCCCATTGAAAATCTTGCTCTCTCTAATTCATCTCCTTCTCTCTTCTTTCTCTCTCTCGAGACCTGAGGCCCGTAGTACCATTACGTCCAGACTACCTGGGCATGATGACTCCTTCTGTCCCTAGTCCACCTGGCCTTGCTGCTATTCCAGTTTCACTGTTTCTGCTTCGGTTATGGAACCCCTACCTGCTCCCATACCTGCGTTTTCAACTCTATAAATGACGGCTAGAAAAGCCAACTGACATTTATCCTGATTATTATTGACCATCTTGTCCACTTATAACATTTTGAACATCTTGCCAATTTCTGTTATAATCTCCCCGGCACAGCCAAGAAGAAGACGGCCACCCCCATAGCCTCGCCCTCTCTAGTTTCTTCCTTAGGTTTGCCGTTTCTAGGAGTTTTCCTACCACCGGCTTGCTTAACACCTGGCATTGCTGCCTGTTTGGTTTTAGGCTGGGGTTCTTCACAGTACTTCGAATATTAGCTGATGTACGAGGCTATAAAATAAAAAATAAAACTTGATAATATTATTAATTATATTTAAATGATATAATATTGTAAATCACCAAAGTAAGCTTTGGCAATATGTACATTATCATGTCAGGCCAATAAAGCAAACTGAATGAAGAGGAGAGAGAGAGAGAGAAGAGAGAGAGAAGAGAGAGAGAAAGAGAGAGAGAGAGAGAGAGACGGAGAGAGAGAGAGAGAGAGAGAGAGGAGAGAGAGAGAGAGAGAGAGGAGAGAGAGAGAGAGAAGAGGAGAGAGAGAGAGAGAGGAGAGAGAGAGAGAGAGAGAGAGAGAGAGAGAGAGAGAGAGAGAGAGTGAGAGAGAGAGAGAGACAGAGAGAGAGAGAGAGAGACAGAGAGAGACGAGAGCCAGAGTGAGAGAGTGAGAGAGTGAGAGAGAGAGAGAAGGAGAGAGAGACAGAGAGACAGAGAAACAGAGAGAGAGAGCGAGACATAGACATAGACAGAGAGAGAGAGCGAGACATAGAGACAGAGAGAGAGCGAGACATAGAGAGCGAGAGAGAAAAGACAGAGAGAAGAGAGAGAGAGAGAGAAAGAGAGAGAGAGAGAGACAGAGAGAAAGCGAGAGAGAAAGAGAGAGAGAGAGAGAGAGAGAACAGAGAGAGAACGAGAGAGAGAGAGAGAGAGAGAGAGAGAGAGAGAGAGAGAGAGAGAACAGAGAGAGAGAGGGGGGTGTTGTGTCTAAAAAAGAGTCCATTGTTTCCTTCTGCAGGGGAACAGGTTCACATAGGAGTCAGTGTTCTGTGATTACAGCGTTAGATACTGATCTGATAGAGTGGAGTGTTTCCCACGTCAACCGGCTACGCTACGACCCACACCTGAATTAGCTAACCTTAGACTCTATCACCTCACACTGTCAGCAGTATTAGAGAGAAATGGAGAGAGAGAGAGTGAGGGATGGAGGGAGAGCCAGAGTGGGATTTTATTTTATTTAACCTTCATTTAACTAGGCAAGTCAGTTAAGAACAAATTCTTATTTACAATGACAGCCTACCCTGGCCAAACCCTAACCCGGACAACACTGGGCCAATTGTGCACCACCCTATGGGACTCCCAATCACGGCTGGTTGTGGGTTGTGATACAGCCTGGAATCAAACCAGGGTCTGTAGTGGCGCCTCCAGCACTGAGTTGCAGTGCCTTAGACCGTTGCGCCACTCTGGAGCCCAAAAGAGAGACAGATGGACTGAGAAAGAGAGTAGTGGATGACGGGGCAAGAGAGAGAGTGGGAGAAAGAGAGTAGTGGATGACGGGACAAGAGAGAGAGAGTGGGAGAAAGAGATGAGAGAGAGAGAGTGAGCGAGAGAGAGAAAGAGAGAGAGAGAACATGAGGGTCTGTGTTGTAAACATTGATACTGATCTGTGTTGACTTTGCTGTACTGGTCTTTTTGTCTGAATCACAGAGAGCCCACAGAGAGCAGAGGATGAGACCGGTGGGAACAGAATGGTTGCAGACGACACAGGACTTTGAGAGAGAACTGCCTGTCGGATGGTAGACACAGGGACTGACTTCTAATCTCACTTGTCATCACGCTTCAGTGAATAAATGGGTGAACAATCACTGGGGGAATTCCTAACGTAACACGAGCCTACTGACGTAAGACTATAAACGCCAATGTAGCCTAAATGAATGGAGGGCTATTTGCAGGCAACGGAGAGACTTGTGACTGTGTCTGAAAGACATTAGGATGCACAACAGGAAGTCAACTTTAAACCTCATCATTAGCTATTGTGGTCTAAACATCTCTCCAAGGGCTTCTGAATTCACTCTATTAGCAATGGTGTAGTACCAACAAGAGGCCATGTTGTTTCCTGCTGGTCAGTGAACCAGGATATTATGGTGGTAAATAGAAACTACTGCCTCAGTATGAAAAGTTAGCAAGATAATTCCCTGTTCATTTTGATAGCAAATGAGCTTCCTGGGCTAAAAGTTCATTCAATGACTCTCCATCCCCCTCACAGTTTACTAAAGCTACAACATGAAACACAACATAAAAATGTCTGCAGGATTTTTGCTAGTCTTCTATAAACTGAACTTTGTGATTTGTGTATTAATAGTATAGGTCCATATTTACTTTTTTTAAACTTAAGACTGTGCTGCATTTCTAGGTGTCAACTGTACAGTGAACGTTCTAAAAGCACATTGAAATAACCTACTATTCCGCTGCCATAATGTTACCTTGTCAATCTGACGTTATATAAACAAAAGACCGTTGTTCACCTCTCAGTGAATTAAGCTGTGACTTCAGTTCTCTCCTCTCTTCCTGGTCCCACGCACAGCCTCTCTCTCTCTCTCTCTCTCTCTCTCACACACCTACGCACACACACACACACACACACCTTCGCTCTCCCTCGCCACTGCCTCTACCACCTGGCTTCTTCTCTCTAGTGCTCCGTGATGGGGGGCATTTCCTCCCACTGACCTACCGGCCACACTACTACTAATCCTCTCCTCCCCTCTTTTCTCCTCCCGTCCTCCCTTCACTCCACTCCTCCTCCTCCCTCCCTCCACTCCTCCTCACTCCACTCCTCTCCTCCCTCCACTCCACTACTCTCCTCTTCTCCACCTCCCTAAACTCCACTCCTTTCCTCCTCCCTCCACTCCTCTTCTCTCCTCCTCACTCTACACCTCTCCTCCTCCCTRCTTTCCTCCCCCTCCACTCCTTTCATTTCCCCTTCTCCTCTCTGTGTGTATTCACACAGGGTTTATTCTAGGGGCCACTGCAGTCAGACCAGTTCTCTGGTTATATACACCTTGACTTTCTTCTTCTCTCCTGTTCCTTCCCTTCATCTCTCCTCTCATTTCCTCTCCTCTGTGTGTATTCATCACAGTACTCCATTCTAGGGGCTAGTGTGGTCAGTCAGACCAGTTCAGTCTGTTCAGACACAAAGACCAGGATGTGAAGCGGTCAATGTAGACCTGGTGTGAAGATGTTTGAAAGCTGGTTTCACTACACACCACTACACACCAACAGCCAATCTAGCAAGCTTACCTTTGGATCAACACACAATAACCCCGGCTCAGACATGGGTTAAAAGGTATTACAAACTGGGTGGTTGGAGAACTGAATGCTGGTGTGCTGAAAGCATTTATTTTTACTGCTCTAATTCTGTTGGTAATCACTTTATAATAGCAATAAGGCAACTCTGGGTAAAGAGGAAGGAAGAGAGAGAGAAGAAAACACAGTGAGGGACAGAGAGAGAGAAACAGAGAGAGAGAGAGAAACACAGAGAGAGAGAAAGACAGAGAGAGAGAGAGAGAGAGAGAGAAAGACAGAGAGAGAGAAAGAGAGAGAGAGAGAAATAGCAATAGAGAGACAGACATACAGACAGACAGGAAGTCAACAGAACAGATAATAAGGGTCTGTCTGTCCTGCAGTGCTGTGGCCTGCCTGTCTGCCTGTCTGTCCTGCAGTGCTCAGTGCTGTGGCCTGTCTGTCTGCCTGTCCTGCAGTGCTGTGGCCTGCCTGTCTGCCTGTCTGTCCTGCAGTGCTCAGTGCTGTGGCCTGTCTGTCTGTCTTGCCGTGCTCAGTGCTGTGGCCTGTCTGTCTGCCTGTCCTGCCGTGCTCAGTGCTGTGGCCTGTCTGTCTGCCTGCCCTACAGTGCTCAGTGCTGTGGCCTGTCTGCCTGTCTGTCTTGCAGTACTGTGCTGTGGCTTGTTTGTCTGTCTGTCCTGCCGTGCTCAGTGCTGTGGCCTGTCTGCCTGTCTGTCCTGCCGTGCTCAGTGCTGTGGCCTGTCTGTGGGTGGGCAGAACAATGGGCTGAAGCCTCCTGCATCCCAAATGGCACCCTATCCCCTATATAGTGCACGACTGTTGACCAGTAGTGCATTTTCCTAAATAGATAATAGGGTGTCAATTGGGATGCAGCCACTGTGTGAGTTGAGGGGTGGGCAGGGTTAGGGGCAGGGTAAGGGTCAGGTGCAGGGTAAGGGTCAGGGTAAGGAGCAGGGTAAGGGTCAGGGAAATGGGCAGGGTAAGGGTCAGGGAAATGGGCAGGGTAAGGGTCAGTGTAAGGGTCAGGGTCAGGGTAAGGAGCAGGGAAATGGGCAGAGTAAGGGTCAGTGTAAGGGTCAGGGTCAGGGTAAAGGGTCAGGGAAATGGGCAGAGTAAGGGTCAGGGTAAGGGGCAGGGTCAGGGAGGTAAGGGGCAAGGGAGTCAGAGGTAAGGGGCAGGGTAATGGTCAGGGTAAGGGGCAGGGTCAGAGTAAAAGGGGCAGGGTAAGGGCAGGGTCAGAGTAAAGGTA
>NW_019943482.1:28005-60036 GCF_002910315.2 Salvelinus sp. IW2-2015 | reverse complement strand
TCATAGGAGGTACTGAGAGGTATTAACCTGGTCATAGGAGGTACTGAGAGGTATTAATCTGGTCATAGGAAAAATTGATTAATTTACATTTTGCTTATATTTTGGACGGTATTCACACCCTTTGACTTTTTCCAAATGTTGTTGTGTTACGGCCTGAAATTAAAATGTATTAAAATTAGATTGTTTGTCACTGTCCTGCACACAAAACCTCATAAACTCAAAGTATAAATATGTTTTTAGAATTGTTTACACATCAATTAAATATGAACAGCTGAAATGTCTTGAGTCAATAAGTATTCAAGCCCTTTGTTATGGCAAGCCTAAATAAGTTCAGGAGTATTTGCTTAACAAGTCACATAATAAGTAGCATGAATTTCAGCAGGACAATAACCTAAAACACAAGGCCAAATCTATACTAGAGTTGTTTACCAAGAAGACAGTGAATATTCCTGAGAGGCCAAGTTACAGTTTTGACTTAAAGCTACTTGATACTCTATGGCAAGACCTGAAAATGGTTGTGTAGCAATGATCAACAAACAATTTGACAGAGTTTGAAAAGAATAATGGGTCAATTTTGGACAATCCAGGTGTGGAAAACTCTTAGGGATTTATTACCCAGAAAGACTCACAGCTGTAATCGCTGACAAAGGTGTTTCAACAAAGTAATGACTCAGTATGAATACTTATGTAAATTGGATATTTCTGTATTTCATTTTCAATAAACTAACAAAATAATCTAAAATTATGTTTTCAATTTGTCATTATGGGGTATTGTGTGAAAAAAACATTAAAAAAACATAATTCAGGCTGTAACACAACAGAATGTGGAATAAGTCAAGGGGTGTGAATACTTTCTGAAGGCACTATATATATATACAGGACCAGTCAAAAGTTTGGACACACCTACTCATTCAAGGGTTTTTCTTTATTTTTTACTATTTCTATATTGTAGAATAATAGTGAAGACATCAAAACTATGAAATAACACATATCGAATCATGTAGTAACCAAAAAAGTGTTAAACAAATCAAAATATATTTTATATTTTCAATTCTTCAAAGTAGCCACCCTTTGCCTTGATGACAGCTTTGCACACTCAGCGGGACAAAAGTCATTAAAACAGTTTTCACGGGCACACAAATCCAAAATGATGTATGCGATTGCAAAATCYAATTATTCTAACCGAAAGAGTCACCTAACTTGCGTTGTTCTTCAATAGGCTATGCGTAGACTAATATACCTATTTGTTGTGTGCGTATTTGGTATCCAGCTGTTTAGTTAGGCCTAGTGATATTGGCAACCATCATCAGCTGATCGAGGAAATATTTTTCTGAATGACAGTCAAGTGACAACCAGCTGTGGGATTGGCCTATAGCACACGATGCAAAAGCAGCCGCTGCATCAGTGAAGATCCAATCCAATAGCCCTAAATTTGTGTTGATTATCTGCTGTTGTTGCTGTTGTCTGGAAATTCTGCAGCACCGACCGGTACCCAGGAAGGTCAAGCCTGAGGCACTGGCATGCCMCTATAGTGCTGCGGCTACAACCCCGGTAGCTGAGACCTTTCCCCCCTGCTCCCTACGTATTTTTCCTACCTTTTCCGTGTCTAGAGTCAAAACCATGTCTGACTGCCCCTTGTCTTCTGTTTCTAGGCCCATTCCTCCCCCTGTGTCATCGATGGCCAGCCAGCGTACACGGTGAGACGCCTCCTGAGTGTTCGACCACGGGGCAGGGGTTTCCAGTACCTGGTTAACTGGGAGGGTTATGGCCCGGAGGAGAAGTGCTGGGTTCCCGCTAAAGACATCCTGGACCCAGGCCTCATCGCCGACTTTCACCGCCGGCACCTCAGTCAACCTGGTATCCGCCCAGGTGGAACACCAGGTGGCGTCCCTCACCTGTCATTGTCTCCACCCCTCTAGGTGTCGCCCATCTTCCTCACTTATCCTCTGTGTTTTCTGTCTGTCTGTTGCCAGTTCGTCTTGTTTGTTCCAGCCTACCAGGGTTTTGTGTCTCAGCTCCTGCTTTTTTCAGTTTCTCTTTTCTCGTCCGCCTGGTTTTCGACCCTCGCCTGTCCTGACCCTGTACCCGCCCGCCTGACCACTCTGCCTGACCTGTTCCTGAGCCTGCCTGCCGTCCTGTACCTTTGCCACACCTCTGGATTACCGACCTCTGCCTGACCTGACCCTGAGCCTGCCTGCTGTCCTGTACCTTTGCCACACCTCTGGATTACCGACCTCTGCCTGACCCTGAGCCTGCCTGCCGTCCTGTACCTTGGCCTCTACTCAAGATTATCGACCCCTGCCTGCCTTGACCCGTCGTTTGCCTGCCCCTGTTGTTACAATAAACATTGTTACTTCAAACAGTCTACACTTGAGTCTTACCTTAATTCCTGATAGCGAGGGGTCTGTACGCAGCGTAGTACCTTCCACAAAATATTTTACTCTGCAAAAAGACACGTAAGCTGTTATTGTAGTGGTGAGTGATTAGCATGTCTTGGGGGTATGATATTTGTGCATCTGTAAACTTTCTCACTCATCAGTGTTCATGATACATTCATCATTATCTGTAATCTTGGTAGGATCCACATTAATGTAGAAGTGTTCAGAAAACATATTCCATTCTTATTTACAATCAAAGTGATCCCAACATGAAACACATTATTAAACATGCATTTCTATTGGGCACAACTTTTGACTACTTTAATACATATAGTGAATTTTTCCCAAATACTGTACTTCCTGTCTATGGAATACTAATGGCCAGGGAGAGAGAAAAAGGGGGGACGAGAGAGAGAGAGAGAGACAGAGACAGAGACAGAGAGAGAGAGAGAGACAGAGAGTCAGAGAGAGAGAGACAGAGAGTCAGAGAGAGAGACAGAGAGAGAGACAGACAGAGACAGAGAGAGAGAGACAAACAGAGACAGAGACAGAGAGAGAGAAAATGTTCCCACCTAGCTACAGTTGAAGTCGGAAGTTTACATACACTTAGGTTGGAGTTATTAAAACTTGTTTTTCAACCACTCCACAAATGTTTTGTTAACAAACCATAGTTTTGGCAAGTCGGTTAGGATATCTACTTTGTGCATGACACAAGTAATTTTTCCAACAATTGTTTACAAACAGATTATTTTACTTACAATTCACCGTATCACAATTCCAGTGGGTCAGAAGTTGACATTACCTTTAAACAGCTTGGAAAATTCCAGAAAATTATGTCATGGCTTTAGAAGCTTCTGATAGGCTAATTGACATAATTTGAGTCAATTGGAGTTGTACCTGTGGATGTATTTCAAGGCCTACCTTCAAACTCAGTGCCCCTTTGCTTGACATCATGGGTGATCAAAAGAAATCAGCCAAGACCTCAGAAAATAAATTGTAGACCTCTACAAGTCTGGTTCATCCTTGGGAACAATTTTCAAATGCCTGAAGGTACCACGTTCATCTGTACAAACAATAGTATGCAAGTATAAACACCATGGGACCACGCAGTCGTCATACCGCTCAGGAAGGAGACACGTTCTGTCTCCTAGAGATGAACGTACTTTGGTGCAACTGCACATGGGGACAAAGATCGTACTTTTTGGAGAAATGTCCTCTGGTCTGATGAAACAAAAATATAACTGTTTGGCTATAATGACCATCGTTATGTTTGGAGGAAAAAGGGGGAGGCTTGCAAGCCGAAGAACACCATCCCAACCGTGAAGCACGGGGGTGGCAGCATCATGTTGTGGGGGTGCTTTGCTGCAGGAGGGACTGGTGCACTTCACAAAATAGATGGCATCATGAGGGAGACATTTTTTGTGGATATATTGAAGCAACATCTCAAGACATCAGTCAGGAAGTTAAAGCTTGGTTGCAAATGACCTTCCAAATGGACAATGACCCCATGCATACTTCCAAAGTTGTGGCAAAATGGCTTAAGGACAACAAAGTCTAGGCATTGGAATGGCCATTACAAAGCCCTGACCTCAATCTCATAGGAAATTTGTGGGCAGAACTGAAAAAGTGTTTGTGAGCAAGGAGGCCTACAAACCTGACTCAGTTACAGCAGCTCTGTCAGGAGGAATGGGCCAAAATTCACCCAACTTATTTGGGGAAGCTTGTGGAAGGCTACCCAAAACGTTTGACCCAAGTTAAACCATTTAAAGGCAATGCTACCAATACTATTTGAGTGTATGTAAACTTCTGACCCACTGGGAATGTGATAAAAACTGAAATAAATAATTCTCTCTACTATTATTCTGACATTTCACATTCTTAAAATAAAGTGGTGATCCTAACTGACCTAAGACAGGGAATATTTACTAGGATTAAATGTCAGGAGTTGTGAAAAACTGAATTTAAATGTATTTGGCTAAAGTGTATGTAAACTTCCGACTTCAACTGTATATAAAGAAACAATAATATCCAGGCATTTACAGAGGGATGATGACTCCTGGCCTTTTGTACTACAATACAACAGTACTTTAGACTAAATGATCTGGATAACAGCAGCGTACTTCAAGCAGCCTGGGTTTATCACACACAGGGTGGGTGCTCACTATTCTTCTCAGTGGAAGATAAACAATCTGACAGCAAAAAACAGCAAGACCTTGTCTAAACTAGACATATTATAATACTTTATCTTGTGAAGGACAAAACTGGTAGCCTGCCCTACACTGTGACTAAGGCTACATTTAGAAGTCATAGACCTACTACTACACTGTGCCTAAGGCTACACTTAGCAGTCATAGACCTACTACTACACTGTGCCTAAGGCTACATTTAGCAGTCATAGACCTACTACTACACTATGCCTAAGGCCACATTCAGCAGGCATAGGCCTATTACTGTTGAGCTGACTATACATGACCATAGACATAGGCCTACTGTATCTTATGAGGGACAACACTGGTATATTTAGTAGGCAGCTTACTATAAGTGAGCACAGGACAATAACAGACCCCAGAGCGACTAGCCAGACTGAGAGACTGACTGAGTGAAAGACTATTTCAGTCCATCCTGTGTGTCGGTGCCATTTAAAGACAAAGACCACAGTATGGAGTCCCGGTCCGCCCCTCCCTCCCACACCCTGTGACCTTTAATCCAGTAAAGGTCAGAGGTCGCTGCCTGTTCCATGAGGATAACATTATTGTCCCACTGCCTCTTTGTCACATGTTCAGACAAACATACTGGAGTGGACACTGGGAACAGAGTCTGGGTAACTGTGTCGAGACAGAGAGAGAGTGCAATGCCATGCAAGTCTATTTTACTTCAAAATTAAATGGAAAAAAATACAGCTGCAAGCAGCCATGCCAGGGTTCAAAAGCTTTGGCTCAATAGTGCCACCCTCAAGACACGTCGCCCTAGGATGAGCTACTTCTGTACTCCTTACCATGCTTGCCAAATATCAGAACTCGACATCAAACAGATCATGCAATATGCTTTTGATGTATTTTGGACCATTATCAATGATGTTGACTACTTTAAAGTCTTCTTCTCCAGAACCGCTGGACCGATTGGCACCACATTTGGTATATAGCATATATGTACCCATGTCTTTAAACACAATATTTTCCAGGACTCTAGCTCAAACAATATGGGCGCTATGAGCCAATGAGCTTGCATGAATGTTTTTTCCTGTTCAAAGGCGTCCCCATGCTGCTAAGCTGAATCAGACTTTACAGGTTAGGTAGATGTGCTTGCATATGTTGAGTCTTGACAGTGTTTGGAACATGTGCACCAAGTTTTATTACAAAACAAATATCTGTGTCGGATTTATATGCATTTACGTGCCAGACCACACCCACGTGAATGTTTATTGGTCAGTAGGCACCATGTTGTTTGACATATTAACCTGGAAAATATTGTGTTGTGAAACCTTTGCATTTTAAGTGTTCTTCACAAAATTCAAAATGGTGGAAAATCCATCATTGCGGACCTCATAGGTTCTTATGCAAATGTATTCCTTGTGAGGAGAGGGACCTATGTACTGAATTTCACAACTCTACGTTACACGGGGTGAGGGGCGTGTGGCCCTTGGCCCTTTACCATCATGCCAGGTTGCACCCTCCTAGGCCTTACTATCTCACGGGAATGTGCATCTTTTAACAACATTTTGGCAGAACTGGAATAAGAATCATCAACGCCAACAAATACAACAGGGTTTCACCCAGCCTTGTTGCTTGAACCCCTAATTATAACGACCTAGTATTAGAAACCTAATAAAACTGTTTTTAGGTAGGGGTGTAAACAGGTATTCAAACAACAACAGGTGCATTGTGCAGCTGCAACTGAGCATCACAGCAACGATTAACAATAAGTAATACATTGTTATCGATTATTGCATGGTTGGGTTTTGAGTTTGCAAGAGAGCCATTTCACTGTACTTGTGCATGTGACATTAAAACGTAAAAGTTGAAAACTGCGTGTGTCTGTGCCCTGTATCAGAGAGTCAAAAGAGAGAGAAAACTCAACTCAAGCTTGTTTTCCAAGTCACTTCCAAGAAGTAGTACATTCAGTATCAACACCAATAGGCAGGTCTTTAATCAGAGCGACAGACGGGTCTCTCAGAGGGATAAAGGCGTCAGACACAGCACAAGAGAATGACGTTCTAGTGAGAGCTGTTTAATCTCCTCACAAAGTCACCGAGCATCATAATACATTCCCTGGACCTGATACACAGATTAGAGGTCGACCGATTATGATTTTTCAACGCCGATACCGATTATTGGAGGACCAAAAAAAGCCGATACCGATTAATCGGCCAATTTAAAAATATATATATTTGTAATAATGACAATTACAACAATACTGAATGAACACTTATTTTAACTTACATCAACAAAATCAATTTATAAATAKATAATGAAACATGTTCAATTTCGCCCCTATCTGGGCTCGAACCAGGAACACATCGACAACAGCCACCCTCGAAGCAGCGTTACCCATGCAGAGCAAGAGGAACGACCACTCCAAGTCTCAGAGCGAGTGACGTTTGAAACGCTATTAGCGCACACCCCGCTAACTAGCTAGCCATTTCACATCGGTTACACCATCCTAATCTCGGGACTTGATAGGCTTGAAGTCATAAACAGCTCAATGCTTGAAACACAGCGAAGAGCTGCTGGCAAAACGCACGAAAGTGGTGTTTGAATGAATGCTTACGAGCCTGCTGGTGCCTACCACCGCTCAGTCAGACTGCTCTATCAAATCATGGATATAAATATGAACTATACAAATTGATGGAAAGTGGTGTTGGGGGAAAAATATACAACATTTTGAAATCCATGTACACAAACAACAAGTGTGCGGTTAAAATTGGCATAAAACACACACATTTCTTTCTACAGGGCCAGGGGGTGAGACAGGGATGCAGCTTAAGCCCCACTCTTTTCAACATATATATCAACAAATTGGCGAAGGCACTAGAACTGTCTGCAGCACCCGGCCTCAACCTACAAGAATCTGAAGTAAAATGTCTACTGTTTGCTGATGATCTGGTGCTTCTGTCCCCAACCAAGGAGGGCCTAGAGCAGCACTTAGATCTTCTGCAGAGATTATGTTAGAACTGGGCCCTGACAGTAAATCTCAGTAAGACAAAGTTAATGGTGTTTCAAAAAAGGTCCAGTTGCCAGGACTACAAATACAAATTCCATCTAGACACCGGTTGCCCTAGAGCACACAATCAACTATACATACCTCAGCCTAAACATCAGTGCCACAGGTAACTTCCACAAAGCTGTGAACAATCTGAGAGGCAAGAAGGGCCTTCTATGCCATCAAAAGGAACATAACATTTGACATACCAATTAGGACCAGGCTAAAAATACTTGAATAGAACCCATTGCCCTTTATGGTTGTGAGGTCTGGGGTCCACTCACCAACCAAAAATTCACAAATGGGACAAAGACCAAATTGAGAATCTGCATCCTGCATCAGCCCTGGTCTCTCCTAACTGTCTGAGGGACAGGGAGATACCAGCCCTGGTCTCTCCTAGCTGTCTGAGGGACAGGGAGATATCAGCCCTGGTCTCTCCTAACTGTCTGAGGGACAGGATATATCAGCCCTGCTCTCTCCTAGCTGTCCTGGTCTCTCCTAGCTGTCCTGGTCTCTCCTAGCTGTCTGAGGGACAGGGAGATATCAGCCCTGGTCTCTCCTTGCTGTCTGAGGGACAGGGAGATATTCTCCTTGCTGTCTGAGGGACAGGGAGATATCAGCCCTGGTCTCTCCTAGCTGTCCCTGGTCTCTCCTTGCTGTCTGAGGGACAGGGGATATCAGCCCTGGTCTGTCCTTGCTGTCTGAGGAACAGGGAGATATCAGCCCTGGTCTCTCCTTACTGTCTGGGGGCAGGGGATATCAGCCCTGGTCTCAACTAGCTGTCTGGGGGACAGGGAGATAGCAGCCCTGGTCTCAACTAGCTGTCTCTCCTGAATCTTCCCTCCCCGATAGCATTCTCTCGGGGAAGCATTTCTGGAGGGTGACGAGTCCAACCAGAGACAGCACGTAGTTTGTCACTCCTCACCTGACAGTGTGTTGTGTACGTGTGTGTGTGTGTGTGTGTGTTGTGTGTGTGTGTGTGTGTGTGTGTGTGTGTTGTGTGTTTTCCATCAATCAGTAGTGCTCTCTCAGCCCTCTACTCCCAAAGCTCATTACCTCACCGTGACCAGGCTTGTTGTCAGTGAGAACCATTTTATCTTTACCCCTTCAGCTAGCTATCTATCCAGCCAGGCCACATGTTAACATATTCAGGTTCTGTCAAATACATAGGAATGAGATTTATCAATATAAAACATACATTACATTTTTACATTTTAGCAGACGCTCTTATCCAGAGCGACTTACAGTAGAGTGCATACATTTTTTTACATTTTTTTTTTTTTTTTAACATACTGAGACAAGGATATCCCTACCGCCAAACCCTCCCTACCGGCCAAACCTCCCTAACCCGGACGACGCTATGCCAATTGTGCGTCGCCCCACGGATCTCCCGGTTGCGGCCGGCTGCGACAGAGCCTGGGCGCGAACCCAGCCCAGCCTGGGCGCGAACCCAGACTCTGGTGGCGCAGCTAGCACTGCAGTGCCCTAGACCACTGCGCCACCCGGGAGGCGTCACACACCCACTCTGACCCACTCCCACAATGCACCTGATTCCATAGGTCATGGGGTCACAAGTGGCCTCTGGTCTCCACGACAACATCGTAGCAGTGGGGGGGAAGACTGTGACAAACACACTCTCGTTCTCCCACCAACCCACACATCCACAGTCCACACACACACACACACACAGTCACACACACACACACACACACACACACACACCACACACACACACACACACACACACACACACACACCACACACACACACACACACACACACACACACACACACAAACTTTGTCCCCAGTCTCCTGGACATCAAAGAGAGTCTGGAGTGGAAGATCCAACCCGAACATTTACATCAGACCTCATCAATGTCTGACTCTGAACACTGCAGAATGCAGGGGCACCACAGACCACCTACAGGCTGACAGAGGAGATGGATGGAGCCAACAAACACTAAGGCTGACAGAGGAGATGGATGGAGCAACAAACACTAGGCTGACAGAGGAGATGGATGGAGCACAAACACTAAAGGACAAACACTAAGGCTGACAGAGGAGATGGATGGAGCAACAAACACTAAGGCTGACAGAGGAGATGGATGGAGCAACAAACACTAAGGCTGACAGACACTTTACCTGAGAGGAGTTGTGTTGTTGTAGAGGTCAGGCTCAAATAAACTGCTTTTTGGACCATCAATAATACATGAAATGGAACCTGTCTGGCAGAAATGCAATGTGTCTGCTTTTCTAGCATTATACGTGGACCATTAAAATGATAATGTATAAATTGCAATTTTCCATGTGCCACTAATGTCTACAGTGCTTTAAGCGACCCGAGCCCACACAGCTGGAGAGACGTGGCTGCACATCGCTTCCTTCAGCTATTTGGGCAACAAAATCGATCAGAATCCTGTAAAATTGGCAGGATAACTGAGTAGGCTACAATATAAGTAGGTGGTCCGACGCATTCAAGGCCGCGGGAGGGTGTTTAACATTTGACTTAAACAAAGAGAAGAGAGTAAACATTTAACTAACTGGTTATAAACTGCTGTGATTTGGCGATAGTTGCAAYACACTGGCGATTAGCCTCGGTTGCGGTGTATTTCATATTTTCTTGGCTAGGCTAAATTAATCGGCCCCGTGCATGTTCGCTAGGGACGTCGGTATGTGGGTAAAGTATCTGTAAAAACTTCTGAATAGCATTTCAATTAGCCGGTGATCTAACCTGTGTAAAAAAAACTCAGTTTGCAGAAGAACGTGAGTCAAATTCGGAAATTGTTTTGTGGTTGTGGGAGCAGCGTGCATTACAGTGTTGCTGCTCCAGCAGCAAGTGCAAGACAATAACAAATACATTGGCGCTTACCATATTTTGTATGCAGATTCTTTCTCAGGTAATAGATGTTTCGTTTGGTAGGCAATCAACTGAATATCTATAAAATCCGTTGTATAGAGTTTGCATCCCTAGGGACTTTGCAGAGAAGACAGCTTTTCGCTATGGCCACTGCAGAATGAACCACTGCCGCCCGCTCGCTGTCTCTTTCCCTCTCTGTGATTTGAACTGCGCTGCGCAGGGAAAGTGGTTAGTTAAAAAAGGGGGAGGCATGGGGAGGAGGGAGAAAATCGAACCCGGKCTGTCCTGTGCCGGAACTTGGGAGTGTAGGAACACTGGCGCTACTTASTGGTACAATCATGAATTGACAGGCATTTGAGAGAGGCTTATCTCAACATACAATAACTGAATCAGCTTTATTCGCCAAGTACATTAACGTACCAGGAATTTGACCAGGTGAAATAGTGCTGCCACAATAAACATAATATATAGACGAATAATTTACACCGAGTACATTTACATGTACCAGGAATGAGAAGAAAAGAAATCCTCAGGTGTCAAGTGAAAATGGTAGTTTATGTAATGAGGTTCACCGACCACAAGATGGCAKTGTTGCACTAGACAAACACCAGGGTCATGGTAGTCTTACATAGCCATACCTCCAAAATCACGTTTTTGTCACGCCTCCTGGTTCTCGACGATGCTTGCTAAGTTCATGGCCACGCACCACTAGGGTTGGTGTGTGGCCACAATACAAAACTCATGGAGATCCTATAATTCACAATTATATATGCTTTCTATGTAGTTCTCCCCACCCCTGGTGGTCCTCACTGACACATATACATATGTTCACACGCACGCACACACACACACACACACACACACACACACACACACACACACACACACACACACACCCAGAGGCCTGCTGGTGGGAGGAGCCTATAAGAGGTCAGGCTCATTGTAATGTCTAGAATAAATGGAACAGAATCAAGCATGTGGTTTCCATGTTTTACGTAGGATGCCGTTCCATAAAAGTCTTAACAATGAGCCCCTCCTCCTATAGCTCTCCCCACCAGCCTCCTCAGACGCACACACAGTTTGTATAAATGTAGCTGTGTGTGTTTCAGGATGGAGCGTTTCTGGTGAGGGACAGTTCCAAGGGCTCTTCTGAGCAGCCCTACACCCTCATGGTGCTGAACCAAGGCAAGGTCTACAACATCCAGATACGTCACCAAGGCAACACATACCACCTGGGCACCGGCCTCATGGGTAGCGAGGTAAACAAACAGCCCCCTCTCTCTGCTCTGTCAAGGAGTCCACTCATAAATTAGAATCCTAAGCTTATTTTTTWAAATATATTTAAGGTATTTCATGATGTTATTTAACAGATGATGAGAGAATGGCAGTGGGAAAAGATAACGGTTGTCTCCAATCAAGTGGGATTTGAACCTATGTTACTGAACAGATAGGTTCAAATCCCACCTGAGGCTATGCTACAGAACAGATAGCCTCAGGCAGGATTTGAACCTATGTTATTGAACAGATAGCCTCAGGCGGGATTTGAACCTATGTTATTGAACAGATAGCCTCAGGCAGGATTTGAACCTATGTTATTGAGCAGATAGCCTCAGGCGGGATTTGAACCTATGTTATTGAACAGATAGCCTCAGGCGGGATTTGAACCTATGTTATTGAACAGATAGCCTCAGGCGGAATTTGAACCTATGTTACTGAACAGATAGCCTCAGGCGGGATTTTAACCTATGTTATTGAACCTACTTTCTGACGGGCCACCCCCAGGTGGTGAAGGTAGGAAACATCATCTCCACCCCGCTGATCCTCAACACTGGGGCCCTACAAGGGTGCGTTCTCAGCCCTCTCCTGTACTCCCTGTTCACCCATGACTGCATGGCCATGCACGCCTCCAACTCAATCATCAAGTTTGCAGACGACACTACAATGGTAGGTCTGATTACCAACAATAACGAGACGGCCTACAGGGAGGAGGTGAGGGCCCTCAGAGTGTGGTGTCAGGAAAACAACCTCTCACTCACCGTCAACAAAACAAAGGAGATGATCGTGGACTTCAGGAAACAGCAGAGGGAGCACCTCCCCCATCCACATCGACAGGACATTAGTGGAGAAGGTGGAAAGTTTTAAGTTCCTCGGCGTACACATCACGGACAAACTGAAATGGTCCACCCACACAGACAGCYTGGTGAAGAAAGCGCAACAGCGCCTCTTCAACCTCAGGATGCTGATGAAATTTGCCTTGTCATCTAAAACACTCACAAACCTTTACAGATGCACAATCATGACCATCCTGTCTGGCTGTATCACCGCCTGGTACGGCAATTYCACCGCCCTCAACCGCAAGGCTCTCCAGAGGGTAGTGCTGTCTGCACAACGCTTCACCAGGGGCAAACTACCTGCCCTCCAGGACACCTACAGCACCCGATGTCACATGAAGCCCAAAAAGATCATCAAGGACAACAACCACCCGAGCCACTGCCTGTTCACCCCACTATCATCCAGAAGGCGAGGTCAGTACAGGTGCATCAAAGCTGGGACCGAGAGACTGAAAAACAGCTTCTATCTCAAGGCCATCAGACTGTTATACAGCCATCACTAACATTGAGTGGCTGCTGCCAACATACCYACTCAAATCTCTGGCCACTTTAATAAATGTATGTAATAAATGTATCAGTCACTTTAAATAACGCCACTTTAATAATGTTTACATATCCTACATTACTCATCTCATATGCATATACTGTATTCTACACCATCTACTGCATATTGNTCATCAAGGACAACAACCACCCGAGCCACTGCCTGTTCACCCCACTATCATCCAGAAGGCGAGGTCAGTACAGGTGCATCAAAGCTGGGACCGAGAGACTGAAAAACAGCTTCTATCTCAAGGCCATCAGACTGTTATACAGCCATCACTAACATTGAGTGGCTGCTGCCAACATACCYACTCAAATCTCTGGCCACTTTAATAAATGTATGTAATAAATGTATCAGTCACTTTAAATAACGCCACTTTAATAATGTTTACATATCCTACATTACTCATCTCATATGCATATACTGTATTCTACACCATCTACTGCATATTGCCTATGCCGCACGGCTATCGCTCATCCATATTTATATATGTACATATTCTTACTTCATCCCTTTACATTTGTGCGTATAAGGTAGTTGTTGTAAATTTGTTAGATTACTTGTTAGATTTTACTGTATAGTCGGAACTAGAAGCACAAGCATTTCGCTATACTCATATTAACATCTGCTAACCATGTGTATGTTACCAATACGATTTGATTTGACCAACTACATACACATGCTTTCTCCTCTTCTCTTAATCTTCTCCTCCTTCACTTCTCCATCTTCTCCTTCTTCCTCCCCCTCCTCCTCTTCTTCCTCTTCCCCCTCATCCTCCTCTTTTACCTCCTCCACTTCCTCCTCGTCTTTAATCTCCTCTTCTTCCTCCTCCTCTATATCTTAATCCTCTCCTCCTCCTCTCCTCCCTCACTCCTCAGCTTGAGGTCCAGTCTTGGGCCAGGTCACCCCCTGTTCCACTCTGTTCAGAGAGGCCATCTTGTCTGGGTGGCTGAAGCACACGATCAGGTCACACTGTCTCAGCTGGGTCCGCACTACGAGATACAACAGAAGAAGAAAATAAAATATATCCCTGTACAAAATCCAATCCAATACGAAAGGAGAGCTGAACAATTTTCTTCTTATAGGTAACAAACAAGAAACCCCATAAGAAAATCAAGAGGGAAAATGTCTACCAGTTCATTATTTATAATAAGATACAGATGTTAAAATAATGTTAATGTCTCAGATTAAGATGTCATATTATTGTTGTGTCCCAGGGACATACTGTATATATATACAGTTGAAGTCGGAAGTTTACATACACCTTAACAAAATACATTTCAACTCAGTTTTTCACAATTCCTGACATTTAATCATAGTTAAAATTCCATGTCTTAGGTCAGTTAGGATCACCACTTTATTTTAAGAATGTGAAATGTCAGAATAATAGTAGAGAATTATTTATTTCAGCTTTTATTTCTTTCATCACATTCCCAGTGGGTCAGAAGTTTGGATACACTCAAATAGTATTTAGTAGCATTGCCTTTAAATGTTTAACTTGGGTCAAATGTTTCGGGTAGCCTTCCACAAGCTTCCCACAATAAGTTGGGTGAATTTTGGCCCATTCCTCCTGACAGAGCTGGTGTAACTGAGTCAGGTTTGTAGGCCTCCTTGCTCACACACGCTTTTTCAGTTCTGCCCACAAATTTTCTATAGGATTGAGGTCAGGGCTTTGTGATGACCACTCCAATACCMTGACTTTGTTGTCCTTAAGCCATTTTGCCACAACTTTGGAAGTATGCTTGGGGTCATTGTCCATTTGGAAGACCCATTTGCGACCAAGCTTTAACTTCCTGACTGATGTCTTGAGATGTTGCTTCAATATATACAGATCATTTTCCTTTCTCATGATGCCATCTATTTTGTGAAGTGCACCATTCCCATCTGCAGCAAAGCACCCCTACAAACATGATGCTGCCACCCCTGTGCTTCATGGTTGGGATGGTGTTCTTCGGCTTGCAAGCCTCCCCCTTTTTCCTTCAATCATAACGACGGTCATTATGGCCAAACAGTTCTATTTTTGTTTCATCAGACCAGAGGACATTTCTCCAAAAAGTACGATATTTGTCCCCATGTGCAGTTATACCAAAGTACGTTCATCTCAGCAGTGGCTTCTCCGTGCGGAGTGGCCTTTCAGGTTATGTCGATATAGGACTCGTTTTACTTTGGATACAGATACTTTTGTACCTGTTTCCTCCAGCATCTTCACAAGGTCCTTTGATGTTGTTCTGGGATTGATTTGCACTTTTCGCACCAAAGTACATTCATCTCTAGGAGACAGAACGTGTCTCCTTCCTGAGCGGTATGACGGCTGCGTGGTCCCATGGTGTTTATACTTGCGTACTATTGTTTGTACAGATGAACGTGGTACCTTCAGGTGTTTGGAAATTGTTCCCAAGGATGAACCAGACCTGTGGAGGTCTACAATTACTTTCCTGAGGTCTTGGCTGATTTCTTTTGATTTTCCCATGTCAAGCAAAGAGACACTGAGTTTGAAGGTAGGCCTTGAAATACATACACAGGTACACCTTCAGTTGACTCAAATGATGTCAATTTGCCTATCAGAAGCTTCTAAAGCCATGGCATAATTTTCAGGAATGTTCCAAGCTGTTTAAAGGTAATGTCAACTTAGTGTATGTCTAGTCAGAGAGCGCAGCATGATGGGAAGGATTACTACAACCTGACTGTGAGTCCCAAATGGCACCCTATTCACTTTCAACTGCACTACTTCTGGCCAGGGTCCATATGTCAACAAGTATTGAACGACTGTATGTAGGGAATAGGGTGCCATTTAGGACACAACCTGACTGTTGTAGTGCTGAAAGCTTATTTTCCCACTAACCATCTCCCTTGGCGGAGACTAGACACAGCTTCATATCTTCACATCAAATCATCTCATAATGAGACTGGCTGTAATAGCCTCCACGCATCTCCCCATATCCAACACATCAACTGGAGGCCTATCCTATCCAAAGGCCATCCATAAACCACATGGCAAATTGTGAGACGTTGAGCATCTGAACATCATGGCTGAATTGCACAGCAGTTCGTTGGCCGGCAGGTCGAAATCCTATTTGGATGCGTAGGAGGAAGATCACATTTCAGAGGTAACGCAAGAGTTACATCACTAGATTTGCATAGTATCTACACATTAGAATGCTGGGTGAGTCCCAAATGACACCCTATACCCATAGTGCACTACTGTTGACCAGAGCCCAACAGACATACAGTACGTACATGCAAGTCTGTCCAGACACTCAGACATGGAGTCCAGCCCCTTCAGAATGTGGTCCAGATCAGTAGAGTCACTCTGTTCTGTGCTCCTCTCTCTTCTCTCCATCTGAAACACCACAGACAGTGAACTAAATTGCATTCAGTCAGTACAGCTATGCCATGTCAACCTGCATGGCCACTGATTCACATAGAAATCCATACAGTAGTCTGGTATATTCATATCTCATATTCATTGACGTAGGCCTACTACTCTGAACAATTCAAACTGTGAAGTAGAAAGTGTACAGTACCATGACTGCTGGGGGTATGACTGGGATATGACTATCAAGATATAGAATGCCAACATGTGTATGCACATTCTACCAAACACATTTGGCATCCCAATAAACAAGCCAATGGTCAACATTCTCATTCAAGCTTTTTAATAAAAAATTTGACAAACAGGCAAACCACAAATGAATAACAATCACAACAACACTATAGTGCCTTGAACACCCTGTCCAGAGACGTATCATACACATTCTATAACAGGTACTTAACACACAACCACAATCTGTATACAACAGCACCATCCAACAGCCTGCTGCTCAGCTTAGACAGCATGCAGTATGGGGCTGGAGACATTTATCTCTATCACCTATCTCCAGTGGTTTCCGCTTCTGTCAGAGAGAAAGAGACTGCTGCTGCAGATATGAGACTGTAGTCTACTGTACATACAACTGCAACAACGTTGTAGACAAGCATACAGAGCACGGGCTACTAGCTTTGGATTAWGGTCCATTTCAGAACTGCAGACATTCCTGGTGAAGTGGGGAGGAGGTGGTAWCCATTCCCTGGTCTAGGTCACTCCTCCATCCACTTCCCCATCCCCTGGTCCTTTCCCAGTTCCTGTCTCCGGTTCGGCTCCTGTTCCCCAGGGAAGCTACAAATTACAGCCCTGCAGCGGAGGAAGTCTTCCTCAAGCCTCCGTAGGGAGTCCCCCAGATCAGGACTGGTCCACTGCATCCCCATGTTATTGGCCATCCATGTCAGCTGCACTGGGAAACCACAAGAGAGCCAAGAGGGACAGGGCTGTCAGTGCCAGAAGTGGGCCATACAGAGTATGATTTAAAGCACAATGCAGAATTTATAATGAATTACACACACCCATCAAGTTTTAAAAATGGAACGTTAAAGAGTGGGTAGTAAATGGATAATAAGGCAATAGGGTGTTACGGTTAAAGTAAAGACCGGTAAAAAAAAAAATGTTCAGCTACTAACGATTTTGCTTAATCGTTTCTGAAAAACACAGCTACAGCTACCTACATCATCATACAGAAAACTTAGATGTAAAAATATTCGAACACCGCCTACAACATTCAAATGGTAGAGATTACCATAATGAGACAACATACCTGATAGATGTTCTACGTCTTCAATCATTCTCTCTAAACCCTTGTTCAACTCCATTCTCTCTTCTCCACTGTCCTTTTGATGGCCGGAGAATAGGCCATCTTTAAACGCGCAATATTTATATGAAGATTCGATTCCCAAATGAATAGCCTACCAAAACCAACCAGAACGTAAGCACACTGAACATGTTTCATGGGCGTAGCATAATCATAATGGATAAACCGCTAAGTAGGTCAAATGCAAGGACGTGCTTAAGCTTAAGTTTATAAACTTCAAAACGTTTTTGTTTTGATGACTTTGATTGACAGGGGTAGCTTAGCAGCTAGCTAAAATCAGTCCAGTTGGCTGGCCAGGCTAACCGTCGCAAAAATGAATCCAAAGTAAACAAATGGTAGTCAGTGAGCTTGTCAAGCTTGGATACAATAACCAACTTTAGAGTACTTCAATTAAATAGGCACCTTCTTATTTATAAATATTTACAAGTAAACTAAATACTTACGATAAGCTCTAACGTTATCCGATCGGATCTAGCGGTCTATTCCTCTTATATTGGTTGTTGGTTAGAGAAATTGCGCGTGGTGCGTCTCTGTATGCCCTCGCGCACTGTAAACCTGCTGCCTCGTGCCACGGGAAACGATGTAGCTTGTATGGAAGATGGAAACATTGTTGCAAATTCACAAAACGCATGCTTGAGATTTGATACATTGATGCATACGTCTGTGCAATTTCATATTTTCGTTCTTGTTGCACAGTGACGTAGCCAGTGGGTATTTTAGCATGTAAATCTTGGTGGGGAAAAATAAATAACAGTGGCATGCATGCCATTAAAGCCACTACACTACACAACACAACACTAAACAATACATTAATAGCACTATAACGGTGACAAACAGTGCCCACAAACGGTTAGGGCCTACATAAAGCTGTCCATACAGCAGAGTCCCAACAGCAGTCCCAACACCTTACCACTGCTACACCTGGCTATCAGCGGAGCCTTGTCTGGCAGCGAAACAGTTCATTCAGCCTCATTTACTGCCTTTTAAACAACATATCTGGTATGGCTGACTTGCTTAAACAAATGTGGCTTCTACTGACAATTGAGATGTACAAACTATGGCATAAGGGGACAACAAGCGGATAAGAAGCAATCCGTAATTTCGATTAAGTCATTCATGAGCGAGCTAGGACGGATGTAGTCAATATAACTATTTGTTCAGCACCTTTGAAATGTACAGCAACAGAATTCAGAAGATGGGCCGTTCTTGCAGTGTTCTCCCTGTACACCAAGTCAGAACTGTACGATAAATAAAGGGGGCATATAAGCAGACAATGAAAGCTCTTACAATATTTGATGATTACATTTCTCAAAAATAGGTTATAGGCTACATGTGCCCCACAGAGTGAGAACTTTAGGTGAAATTCAGATGTGAAAATAGACACAATTATTAGGGTGAGGCACAAGGCACAGGCACATACACTTAGTATTACTTTCTTAGCTACAGTATACATATCTCCTTGGCATATTACATAATTTATGCTGCAGCATACAATACATTTTTGGACTCACTGTCACGTTCCTGACCTATTTTATGTTATTTTTGTATATGTTTAGTTGGTCAGGGCGTGAGTTGGGGTGGGCATTGTATGTTTTGTGTTTTCTATGTTTAGMGCACTTGAAATTAGCCTTATATGGTTCTCAATCAGAGACAGGTGTTTGACGTTTTCCTCTGATTGAGAACCATATATAGGTTGGCTGTTCACACTGTTTGTTTGTGGGTGATTGTCTTCTGTGTCTGTGTATGTTGCACCACACGGGACTGTTTCAGTTTGTTTGTTCGTTTGATGTAGTCCGTTCCTGTTCGTGAGTTCTTCGTGCATTTATGTAAGTTCCATGTTCAGGTCTGTCTACGTCGTTTTCTTATTTTGTAGTTTGTTGAAGTGTTTTCGGTTTTCGTCAGTACTTTAATAAACTTCATTATGTCCAAATATCACGCTGCGCTTTGGTCCAATCCCTACTCCTCCTCTTCGTCTGAAGAGGAGGAGGACACCCGTTACACTCACCTGGTTGTGCTGTGCTCACTTGAACAGGAAGGTGGAGCGGTGGTCCTTCATGGGAAAATGTTGTCATCAAACTTTGTCATCAAAGTCTGGCATTCTCTGGACTTATGGTGCTTTCAATACAACTGGGAACTCGGAAAAAAGGTTGAATCCTGATGACGTCAGTGATCTTCAGGTCGTAGCTCTAGAAAGAGGCCCGAGTTCTGAATTTACAATTCTGAGTTGGATGAAAGTTCAAAACGTATTTTCCCAGTCGTAGCTTGTTTTTACAGAGTTCCCAGTTGTCTTGAACTCACTAAAGTCCGATTTTGCAGTTCCAAGTTAACAGTTTTTTTTTGCACGGCACAAATCATGCCTCATTGACAGCATGGCCAATGTTGAATGTTTATCATTTTAAACTCAGAAAAGAGACCCTCATATTTTAGAGTTGGGACCACACAGCCACTCCACTGAATAGCAGGCTAGTGGTTGCTTTGCAATGCTTGCAGCCAGCCACTGATTCCTTCCAAACCACTCATTGTTGAATTTGCGATTTCCAACTTGTTGTGTAATGTTTATGTCCAATGGCCGATGAGCACCAATACGTTTTATCWAAAATTTCTCTTCATTATTTCTCTTAATTTAACAAGGATTTAAAAGGATTTGCCAGTAGATTGTTGACTTGATTCATGATGATGCCTCACCGCTACTGTAGATAAAATGTGATTTGACGTCATTTTATTTGTGGCCAATGACCTTGAGTCTTCGTGGATGGGCACTTCTAATGTAACTCTATGGCAGCACCCAAGTGGCTTGAATTTTCTAGCTCTACCCTTAGACTTGGCGGTGACATAGTGTCCCCATGAGTGACAGAACACTGAGCCAATCACGGCGCAACGCTCCGTATTTTCAGCTGGCTTGCCCCACCACCACCACAGAAAGCACTGATCTAGGCTGAAACACCTGCATTTTGGAGCTTCCTTACTCAAGAAAACAAAAGAGACCATGTTTGTATGCATCTTCATTAACTRAATGATATATAATTTTTACATTGTTTGCAAACTGATATGTGACATGTATTAATGCCAAAATAACATGCAAAACAGGAAAGCTGAGCCCCACCTGCCCAGAATGACTGGTAAGAATGACTGAACGACGTAAGTAAAGTGAGGAATGGGAGGAGGGACACGTGTGTCAGATTAGATAAGTATAGAAACCTTTGTATCACATTTTACTTAGTGCTATCACATTTTTCCAGACGGAGGCGCCAAGTTGTAACTAAGTAACAGTTACCGCTGAATCCCTAGCCTTTCATCTGTGACTGAACTTCCAAAAATAACGGCTACCTAACCACTTCTACAAAGTTATGGCAACACCAGATGAATTTGAGGGAGGGAAGAAATACCTATTTATTCTGTTTTTCAGCAACGGCGGCCTCGATATCAATCCAGCCTACTATTTAGGTTCAGAGAACAGGCATTTGGAAATTGTATAGGCCTCTTATCAGCAATCATAAATGTTTCATGAAATGTATATATAATTTTATTGTATTTTTACAATCCATTCAAATGTAATTCAATTCATACTAAGAGTAAGAGTGGGAATTCAACAAAAAGATAACTCATGTAAAAAATATACTGTGTCTGTAAAATGTATATACGTTCAGAACTTTTGTGAAACAGCACAGTTAAAAATATATGGCAAAATAAAAATCCAACRGGATGGTGTTCAGCGATAGATCGGAGGGTTTGAAGGTAGCTGAAGGGTGGGACTAATAACAACAAGATAACTATTGTAAAATACATTGTGTCCATAAAATGTACACTAAAGGTCAAAAGTTTAAGAACACCTACTCATTCAAGGGTTTTTTCGGTTTTTACTATTTTCTACATTGTAGAATAGTAGTGAAGATATCAAAACTATGAAATAACACGTATGGAATCATGTAGTAATGTAGTATTTCATAGTTTTGATGTCTTCACTTTTATTCTACAATGTAGAAAATAATAAAAAAATTAAGAAAAACCCTGGAATGAGTGTATCCAAACTTTTGACTGGTACTGTATATATTTGCAAAAAAATATGTTGGGGATTGGAAATGATGCAGACAATTATGTTGATGGAAGCTACAATTTATCTGCAGTATTAAAGCTGATCTACCCCCTAAAAAATATATAAAAAATAAATAAAGAGTGTGAATTCCTGTGGAGGGAGAGAGCCTTAAGGAACTGGCTGACAGATTGAAAAAAATGACACTCCTGTCAAAATCCTCACTTGGCTAAACAACCAATCAGGAGAAATGGGTGTTGCCAGGGACACAGATAAAAGAGTGGGACAGGTGACAGTGCTGACATTGAGCAAGGGCAAATAGTCAACAGGTAACAAGTAGAGAGAGAGAGAGAGAGAGAGAGAGAGAGAGAGAGAGAGAGAGACAGAGAGATTGAGAGAGAGAGAGAGAGAGAGAGATTGAGAYASASAGASAGACAAAGAGAGAGAGCGATACCCCGGGGGCATAACTCAGACACTGAAACAGTCATCACCTTCCAAGGACCAGAACAGCACAAGTTGGAAAAGAGGCTAATTCAAACTTGAAAATATAAACTTTAAGGTTATCCTGACACCAGGAAAGGACTGAGGACTCTATTCATACTTGTCCCCAAGGAGACGACAAGGACAGCCCAAGGACAGACACACAGCAGCATCAGGAGGAGGTGAGAGAGACTACAGACTAACTGACCATGGCGTCGTTCGAACCTCAGGGTCAGTCTCCTCCTTGCTGTGGCCCCCAGTTCCCCAGCCTGGGCCAGGAACCTCCAGAACTCAGCATGTACAGTGACTGCTACTACCCCCCTCCATCGCTCCCCAGCCCCCAGCGCACCACCCCCACCTCCTATGACTACAGCACCTCCTCCCCCAACCCTTACCTGTGGTTCAACGGATCCGGCATCAACGCACCCCCATACCTGGCCACCACCGGGCCCCCAGGTAACCCCGGGCCACCCTTCGTTCCCCAGCACTATGGGATGCAGAGGCCTTACCTGGGGCCCGGCGGGGCGGGGGTCCCTGGGGGGGAGCTGGGCTGGTTCTCTCTGCCCTCACAGGAAGACCTGATGAAGCTGGTCCGCCCGCCCTACTCCTACTCCGCTCTCATCGCCATGGCGATCCACGGCGCCCCGGAGCGGCGGCTGACCCTGAGTCAGATCTACCAGTACGTGGCCGATAACTTCCCCTTCTACAACAAGAGCAAGGCTGGCTGGCAGAACTCCATCAGGCACAACCTGTCACTCAACGACTGCTTTAAGAAGGTCCCCAGAGACGAGGACGACCCTGGTAAGAGTCTGACGTCATTATGTGTTTGTTTTATTTTAGTTCTAAGCCCACAAAATAACCAATCAATCTAAGATATGACAGTATTTGATGGTTGATTTATTCATTTTGAATCTAACCTTGTCAAAAGTCAAAAGTCTACTTTAGTTATCATGTGTCTTTACTTTAGGTAGCCACTGTGGCGTGCCTTTAGCGTGTGTAATAGTCTTGTGATGGAACGGTAGATGAACTGTGTTTAGTAATGATAGTAGATGATGCAGTCAATAATCCATGTGTCAACCGCAAACACATTCTACTCTACCCCCCCCCTCCTTCCCTCCCTCGCTCTCTTTCCCTCACTCTCTCTCTTCCAGGTAAGGGTAACTATTGGACACTAGACCCAAACTGTGAGAAGATGTTTGACAATGGAAACTTCCGTCGTAAAAGGAAGAGGAAGTCTGATTCACTGTCTGGAGGAGAGGGGGGGTCAGGGGGGTCGGAGCCAGGTGACCCCAACAACCGGGGTAGCCCCGAACCCCCCAGCAACCACGGGATCGACATGTCTCCCACGCCAGAGAGAATCCCCTCCCCTTCCTCCTCAGGTACCGCCCCTTGCCTGAGCAGCTTCCTGTCTGAGATGTCTGGAGTGGTGTCAGGGGGAGCCAATGAGATCGTAGGAGATTCGCTGAACCGGGCCCTCCCCATAACCCTTACCCTGGATGGGACCCAGAGGCCTACACAGCCTGGGGGTTTTGGTAGTTACTGCCCTAGCTCAGGTGCTTCGGAGTGGGCTTCCCAGCTGCCGCCTCCCCCTGGCCTCTCCTCCTCGCCCACCCACTCTTCCCTGGGTTACAGCAGCCCCATCCTCAGCCAGTTCAATGGGCATTTCTACCCCGGCTTGGGCTCAGCAAGCATCCTATACCCACGGGAAGGCACAGAGGTCTGAACAGACTGATAGAGGGGGAGACAGGGATGGGCAGAACTTAGCTAGAGGTCTAAAGACACTAAAGAAAGGAGAGTGAGAAAGAGAGACAGGATTCTACCTGAGACTGAACCGTCTGCTGACACACACATACACACACAGTAATCAGTTAAAGCTGACAGGGCGGGACTCAGTTGCGTGTGACAGCAGGATGAGCAGGGCCTGGTTCCCACAGAAACAGCCAAGTCAGCATCGATGATGCTTCACGCACACACACATGCACACACACACACACGCACACAAATGCGCGCACATACACACACCTGTTTAATCATCTATAATTGCTGACTGTCATGACTGACAGTTTTAATTTGTATATATTTTTATTGATTGTGTTTATTTTATTGTTTATATATGTTATTTTATAGTTTATGTATGTGTTTTTATCTCTGAGTGCTTGGGTCCAACATATTTGTTCAACATTGTAGAATATTGTTTCGCGATGGATGGCTCAGACCTGGGTTCAAATCCATGTGTTTTGTTATTTGAATATATTTTGCTGTGTATTTAATTATTTTCAAATACACAGCTCAAAACAAGTATTTTTATTTGAGTATTTGAATGGTTATTTGTAAAAAACAAATAGTTGACCACATTTAATTTGAAAGTATTTTCTAATATTTATTTCAAATACAATTTTTTAAATATCTGGATTAAATGCATGGGAGTATATTCGAGTCAGTGTATATGAGTATTCCCAAATAAATTCCAATATTCAACAACTTGTTTTCTCTAATAAATGTGATCTGAATACTTATTTTCAGGAAAACGTTCTCTGAAGTGTCATCGTCTTACTCTTTTTAACTCAGAAATAAAAATCAGCCTGCTTGCCTAGTGTTGTAAGGGAATTATCTGTCGAAACAAATCTTTGTGAAAGATGATTAACGGTCTCAAACCTTCAGTGAAAAATGACCCTCCTAAAACACACAGGTAGGACAGAAACAGTCCTGTCAGAGAAACGATGACCAGCGAACCAGGGAAACCTGCTTGTCAGGGTAACTTGATCCTACAGTATGATAAGGATATACTGATGGGTGCATGGATAGATGAAGCCTGGAGGGCTAACTGACTGTTGTAAAACGGTGAGAATCCTCATAACCCTTCTCTCTTCTCTCTACTCTCACACAATAACTCACCCCCTTTCTTCAAGTCTTGCTGACTGGACAAGACTGGGATGTAGAAAGGAGATAAGGAGGGGCTTTATGCAGGTAAAATAGTGACTTAATTATACAAGCATGAAAAGTATGATTTGTATATTTAAAATATGAGTTGCAGCTATATACAGAGTTTTGTATTTGCAAAAAATATTTGCAAACATAAATGCAACAACAGTTGCATGCAGGTAATGTGATGGGTGAATAAATACAACACTTTTAAACATATACATTGATATGTGAATAAATTCAATAAGATTTGCAAGCATGCAACTACATTTGAGAATAGTTGCATGCTTGCGACTAGTGAATCTTCTTCTATGAATCAAAATTACATTTGCCAATGTTGAATCTGTGCACTCAGAGTTTTGGCACTAATTTTGCGACTAACCCGTGCCAAAAGTTTTGCAGTTGTAAAAAACATGAGCTCTGGTAGACAGGGCTGTTTCTTCCGACCAATCAGGTGAGGTGTTGTCATTCTTGAACATGCTTTCGCATGCTTTCGCATTTTCCATGGTTCCGGTCTGGAAGTAAGCTTTCCACTGTGCTAAATTTGGATCAAATTCGACATTGACATCTAGCTAGCTAATCAAAATAAAAAGGTGAGATGTCTCATATTCTATCTCTTAGCAGTTAGCTCTAAACTCACCTGGGTACTGCATCAGCTAGATGAAGCAAATGCACATCTAATCTTCTTCCCCATCCCCTCTTGTCTTGATTCTACAGGGAGCTAGCCTGTTCTCCTCAGAACATTATCAGCAAGCTAGCTAACATTAGTCAACTTGAGCAGAGATCTCAGTTTGCTAACTAGCAAAGCCATCCAACTACACACCAAATATACACAGAGCAAACAATTATTTTCTAAACTAATGTTAGTCTCAACCAAATAACAAGTATATAGCTAGACCTATTGCTCTGACACACAATGTAAGAACCACTAGATACAGGCTAGCCAGAAGGCTTTAATGCTAACCAGTCATGTAAAGCCAATAGCAGTGGTGTAAAGTACTTAAGTAAAAATACTTTAAAGTACTACTTAAGTAGGTTTTTGGACTTTACTTTACTATTTATATTTTTGACTACTTTTACTTCACTACATTCTTATAGAAAATAATGTACTTTTTACTGCACACATTTTCCCTGACACCCAAAAGTACTCCTTACATTTTTTATGCTTAGCAGGACAGGAAAATGGTCCAATTCACGCACTAATCAAGAGAACATCCCTGGTCATCCCTACTGCCTCTTATCTGGCGGACTCACGAAACACGAATGCTTTATTTGTAAATTATGTGTTGGAGTGTTGGAGCATGCCCCTGGCTATCAGTACATTTCTTTTAAATCCTCTGGTTTGTTTAATATTTGAAAGGATTTATACTTTTACGTTTGATACTTAAGTATATTTTAGCAATTGCATTTACTTTTGATCCTCAAGTATATTTGACTGGGTGACTTTCACTTTTACCTGAGTCATTTTCTATGAAGGTATCTTTACTTTTACTCAGGTATGACAATTGGGTACTTTTTCCAACATTGGCCAATATGCTATGTGGAAACACTCGTTTTAATACTTCCCTTCATCTTCCTAACCAATGCCTTGTTGTAGCTTTCAAATTCTGTGAATATCATTTAGCTAGCTAGCTGGTAATTTTAACAAATTTGATCCATATTTATCACAGTGGAAAGCGAGCTTCCCGACCAGAAACGATGTAAAAACGTGTAAGCACGTTCAAGAATGACAACACTTCACCTGAAAAAAGAAAAAAGAAAAAGCCCTGTCCACCAGAACTCGTGTTTTTCTGTGCTGCTTGCTTGCATTTTATTTTTATTTTTTTACAGCTGCAATACTTTTGGCACAGGTTTGTCACAAAATTAGTGCCAAAAACTCGGAGCGCACAGATTCGACATCGGAAAATATTGTTTTGTTTCACAGAAGAAAGATTAGTAAATGTGTTGCATTCATTCTGAAATGTAGTTGCATGCTTGCAAATCTTCCTGAATGTATACACATATCACTTTACATGTTTGTACGTGTTGTTATATTTACTCACGTTATTCGCTTGCAACTGTTGTTGCATTTATTCTCAACAGAAGTTACATGTTTGCAAATATTTTTTGCAACTACAAAAGTCAGTATACAGTGAAACTCATATTTTACATGTGCAAATTATACTTTACATACTTGTTTAATGAAGTCACTATTTTAACTTCATAGGAATTGACTATTGAGGTGAGAGAGGGTTGAGGGACTTTTCTCATGTGTAAGTTGTAGAATAATGTAAGATATATAGCCTGTTAGATAAGAGACAACTGTGAAACATCACCTATTATCCCCACCCCTCCCCTCCCCCATAGTGCTGACTGAAAGTTAAAATGAGCAAAAGGACTGGTAGATGAAAATATAGTCCTTTATTGCAGCAAGATCATTTGTCTTACACACTAAAACATTATACTACATTGGCACATATTTTGAACATAACCATCTCCCTGGTATGAGCTACTGTGGGCCTGTGTTCAATGATGAAAGGACAAGCTCCCTGGTATGAGCAGGTTGGAGCCACTGTGGGCCTGTGTTCAATGATGATAGGAAGAAGCTCCTGGTACGAGCGTTGGAGCTACTGTGGGCCTGTGTTCAATGATAAAAGGACAGATCCTTGGTATGAGCTTACTGTGGGCCTGTGTTCAATGATGAAAGGAAAAGCTCCCTGGTATGAGCAGGTTGGAGCTACTGTGGGCCTGTGTTCAATGATAAAAGGACAAGCTCCCTGGTATGAGCTACTGTGGCGCCTGTGTTCAATGATAAAAGGAAAAGCTCCCTGGTATGAGCAGGTTGGAGCACTGTGGGCCTGTGTTCAATGTAAAAGGACAAGATCCCTGGTATGTGCTACTGTGGGCCTGTGTTCAATGATAAAAGGAAAAGCTCCTGGTATAGCAGGTTGGAGCTACTGTGGGCCTGTGTTCAATGATAAAAGGACAAGCTCCTGGTATGAGCAGGTTGAGCCACTGTGGCTGTGTTCAATATAAAAGGAACAAGCTCCTGGTATGAGCAGGTTTGGAGCCACTGTGGGCCTGTGTTCAATAATAAAAGGACAAGCTCCCTGGTATGAGCAGGTTGGAGCCACTGTGGGCCTGTGTTCAATGATGAAGTACAAGGATCCCTGGTATGAGCAGGTTGGAGCCACTGTGGGCCTGTGTTCAATGATGAAAGGACAAGACAGTTGTACCTGAGGAAATCTATTCTGAAAATATTTGAGTAGATGTTTTTATTACTTTACTAAACTAACACAAACTATACAAAGTAAAGTTAGTTAGAAACTGTTGTACATTCAGGATACATTTTGATTATAGTTGTTGGTTAGTATAAGTATATGTAGTCTGTTCAATATATTTGTAAGGCAGTTTTTATCAAAATAAACCTTTTGTTATTTCCGTCTCTGGCACTCCTAGACCTTTATTTGCCAATAAAACACCGGCAGCATCACTGTAATGTATGTGGTACACCAGAAAGGACAAGAACACCGGCAGCATCTCTGTAATGTAGTGTGTACACACAGAAAGGAACAGAAACACCGGCAGCATCACTGTAATGTAGTGTGTACACAGAAAGGAACAGAAACACCGGCAGCATCTCTGTAAATGTAGTGTGTACACACAGAAAGGAACAGAAACCAGGAAAGAGCTTAAGGACTTCTTATCCCAGCCTTACCCCAGCCTTACCCCCAGCCTTAACCCAGCCTTATCATATCCCAGCTTATCCCCAGCCTTATCCCAGCCTTAACCCAGCCTTATCCCCAGCCTTTGCCCCAGCCTTAGCCCCAGCCTTATTCCCAGCCTTTCCCAGCTTATCCCCAGCCTTATCCCAGCTTATCCCCAGCCTTAACCCCAGCCTTATCCCAGCCTTTCCCAGCCTTAGCCCCAGCCTTATTCCCACGCTTTCCCAGCTTACCCCAGCCTTATCCCCAGCCTTATCCCCAGCCTTAATCCCCAGCCTTATCCCCGCCTTATCCCAGCTTATCCCAGCCTTAAGCCCCAGCCTTAAGCCCAGCTTATCCCCAGCCTTATCCCCACCTTAACGCTGGCTGTTAGGTTGGACTTGATGGTTATGTTCCTGTATTGATTTCATTGATTGTATGTTCTCACATCATATCTAATCTAATCTAAATACATTTCATTGAGAGCATGAAATCTCTTGGGAGGAAGAAATGAGTCTAAACCAAAGGATTCGTTTTGAGATCACTGCTTGCCAAGTTTTTTATGCAAATAAATACCTATAGCAAACACACACACACACACACACACACAACACACACACACACACACACACACACACACACCACACACACACACACACACACACACACACACACACACACACACAACACACACACACACAAAAACACAACACAACACACACACACACCACACAACACACACAACAGAACCACAGGCACTCTCAACTCTGGCTACCTGTCTACCTACTAGATCAGTGAAAGAGTGAAAGTTATATTGTAAGCTATTCAAATATCTCATGTTTCACATGCACATTTGCATCCGAAATTTACTTATTGGCTAAATAACTTATTTATCCTGCCAATGCAGTTTATCGGTGTTTTTTCAAACCCAGTTTTGCATGTGAGTGATGATTGGGTCTTTATCACAAATGGTACCCTACACTATACAAAGTACACTACTTTTGACAGAGCCCTATGTGTCCTGGTCAAAAGTAGTACACTACTAGGGGAATAGGGTGTCATTTGTGACTCAATCAGTGTGTAGCCTAAAATAATGCGGTTGTATTTAACCCTGCCTAGTCTTGATTCGTTTGACTCTCTGTCTGTCTGTCTGCCTGCCTGTCTGTCGCCTGTCTGTCTGTGTACATCTGCCAACCTGAACACAGAACAGAAACCAAATCTGGGGTTCTGGAGTGTAATCTTTTAGCCGTTTCATATTGACCAGTTACGAAATAATGCAAATACATTAGACCGTTAATTCAAACCGCTGACATGGGCAACAGGGTCAGGGCTGAAGCATGTTTTTCTGAAGGAAATGTGGGACCTGCTCAAAATAAGTACACTATATGTTGCAAAAAGTGACATTTAGGACTAGCCACATAATCTGTATGTTAGGAGAGTAGGCTGATACCCATAATACATGCAGGATGTTACTGATCAACACTGCAGTAGGTTGTATTATGTCATATGTCCAGGAATGTACTGATCAACACTGCAGTAGGAGGTATATATCATATGTCCAGGATGGTACTGATCACACTGAGTAGGTGGTATAGTATATGTCCCAGGAGGTAACTGATCAACACTGCAGTAGGTGGTATATTATCGTATGTCCCAGGATGGTACTGATCAATCACTGCAGTAGGTGGTATATATCATAATGTCCCAGGATGGTACTGATCACACTGCAGTAGGTGTATATGTCATATGTCCCAGGATGGTACTGATCAACACTCGCAGTAGGTGGTATATGTCATATGCCCAGGATTGTACTGATCAACACTGGTGGTGGGTAATATTCATATGTCCCAGGATGGTACTGATCAACACTGCAGTAAGGTGGTATATGTCATATGTCCCAGGATGGGTACTGATCAACACTGCAGTAGGGGTATATGTCATATGTCCCAGGATGGTACTGATCAACAACTGCAGTAGGTGGTATAATGTCATATGTCCCAGGATGGTACATGATCAACACTGAGTAGGTGGTATATGTCATATGTCCCAGGATGTAACTGATCAACACTGCAGTAGGTGGTATATTCATATGTCCCAGGATGGTACTGATCAACACTGCAGTAAGGTGGTATATGTCATATGTCCCAGGATGGTACTGATCAACACTGCAGTAGGTGGTATTATGTCATATGTCCCAGGATGCGTACTGATCAACACTGCAGTAGGTGGTATATGTCATATGTCCAGGATGGTACTGATCAACACTGCAGTAAGGTGGTATATGTCATATGTCCAGGATGGACTGATCAACCTGCAGTAGGTGGTATATTGTCATATGTCCCAGGATGGTACTGAATCAACACTGCAGTAGGGGTATATATCATATGTCCCAGGATGGTACTGATCAACACTGCAAGTAGGTGGTTATATGTCATATGTCCAGGATGGTACTGATCACACTGCAGTAGGTGGTATATCAAATGTCCAGGATGGTACTGATCACACTGCGTAGGTGGTAATATGTCATATGTCCAGGATGGTACTGATCAACACTGCAGTAGGTGGTATATGTCATATGTCCCAGATGGTACTGATCAACACTGCAGTAGGTGGTATATGTACATATTCCAGGATGGACTGATCAACACTGCAGTAGGTGGTATTATATAATGTCCCAGGATGGTACTGATCAACACTGCAGTAGGGGTATATATCATGTCCCAGGATGGTACTGATCAACACTGCAGTAGGTGGTATATATCATATGTCCAGGATGGTACTGATCAACACTGCAGTAGGTGGTATATATTCATATGTCCAGGATGGTAGCTGATCAACACTGCAGTAGGTGGTTATATATATGTCCCAGATGTACTGATCAACACTGCAGTAGGTGGTATATATCATATGTCCAGGATGGTACTGTATCAACACTGCCGTAGGTGGTATATGTCATATGTCCCAGGATGGCACTGATCAACACTGCAGTAGGTGGTAATGTCATATGTCCCAGGATGTACTTGATCAACACTGCAGTAGGAGGTATATATCATATGTCCCAGGATGGTACTGATCAACACTGCAGTAGGTGGTATATATCATATGTCCCAGGATGGTACTTGATCAACACTGCAGTGGATGGTA